>NC_041390.1:612296842-612301517 GCF_002162155.2 Triticum dicoccoides
ATAATCAACAATTTGAAACCATTTCGCTTGAAATTTATTAGAAAGGGATATAAGTAAGTGGTCCATGCATTGCATATTCAACTAATGCTTCGGTCAATGTATTTAAAAAATCTTAACCGGTGAAAAGAGAGGGGGGGGGGGGCAAATTTCAGCGATGCACAATTAAAAGTTGAAACTCGGCAAGGAATTGCAAAGGAGGGAGGAACTTAGGCCAACTTCACCGTGCGATCCCAAACGAACGTCCGCTTTGTCCGGATTCTGCCTGTTTGGGTAAGTCTGTTTGGGTAGGCCGATAGGATCGTGTCCAGCCCTGTCCTGAGATGCGGTGATCGTGCGTCCAACGCGCGGCTGCATCCTTTGGCCCCATCTTGTCCGCTTTCATTTTAAAAACAACAACGTTCGAAATGCCAAGCCCTAGTTCAGGCCAACGGCCATAGTTCATGCCGGCAACAGAGCCAGCGGCCTACACGTTCTCGCCGGCAACACAGCCAGCCTCCAAAATGAATAGTTTTGTTCGTCGGCAACATAGTCAGCCTCCAAAAAACGAATGTGTTTCTCGCCGGCACATAGCCAGTGGCCCAGCGGGCGACATCCATGCCAGCCTTCAAAAAAGAACGACCACCAATGCCATTCCAGCTTGAGATGGAAGACGCGGCCAATCTTGACCGCATCCTCCATCTCAAACTTCTTCCTTTGAATGAAGGGAGGGGCGGCGGGACGTGGGGAGGGTTTGGGTGGAAATGGCGCCAAATGGGCGCGGGATTTTTTTGCTTTGTGTGACCGATAGGCGGGCCAGAGGAGGACAAGCGCGTGTGTTCCGCCCGTCCGCGTACTGTCTGTTTGACCCCAAAATTGACGCAAACTTGGGCCGGAATGGGTCGAAAGCGGACAGAAAACGAACAAAAATCCGTTTGCTCCTACGCGCTGGGCCGTCTAATTCGTCCGTTTTACCCCCAAACGGACGCGCCCGGACAGGATGGAGTGGCGCGGTGGAATTGGCCTTACATTACATAGTACGTACATGAAAACTCCGCGGGTTCTCCTCATAATGCAGCTAGACCAAAGGGGGGTCAAAGCGCCACATCTCCACTTTACAGCCTTACCGAAAACAAAGCTTCCCGCCTGATGCCACTCTCACGTCTTTTCTCTGCGCCTTTTGTGCCCCGGTCCTCCCTTCCCGCGGTCAACTTTTGCCCCCATTCATTCATGAATCGACAAAAGGCCAGGCGAGCTCGAAACAATGGAATGCACAAGTTTTCACACCAAACAACAAACAGCCCCACCCCCACATGAAGTGATGCAAATGCCACTATTTCTCGATCGTTGAATCACTCACCAGTTCTGAATGAATGAATGAAACCCCCTGGTGGTAACTCTGAAGACGGTAGCTAGGGAGACAGGGTGTTGTTGAGCCGTCTACGGGCCATCAATGTTTGGTGATGATGGTGTCAGATACGCCAGAGATTACTGATGAGTGGTGCTGCTGATAGTACAGCTTTCAACCCTGCCTCCGTCTCCATGATACAGTAGTATGGGCGGGCGCGGTAAATAAGAGGGAGGGAGGGAGAAGCCACGCCCTGCTCCACCTCCGTCCATGCCCTTTGCGCCCACAGTGCTAGCTCGCCTCCTTTCACCTGCGAGTGCGACCAGACCAGAGTCACAAAGCCAGTGAGAGCAGCCAGTGTGTGTGTGAAGCTGTGAAATACCAGTCCCAAACCGGCTTTCGCTCACATGCCGCTACTGCCAGTCCCGTCGACGCACGCTAGCTAGCTCCCTCCCTTCCTGCCTCACTCGCTCTCAAGCTCACCCACAGTGCTAGCTCACTTCATCCACAAGCTGAATCGCCGAGCACCAGCAGTGACCACTGACCAGCGACTGCTCTGGCTCGCCGCACTGTCTGCGCGGCGTTCATGGGCGCCGGTGAGGCCGGTGGCTTGTGAGATCCGGCGGCAAAGGAAGGAAGGCGAGGCGAGCTGAGCTGCTCTTGCTGGCCGGTTCTTGCATGGCAACAGCCCGATGCGCCGGAGGATGGAGTGCTCCTGCGCGGGTGCTGGTGCTCCTCCTCTGCGCTCTCCTCTGCGCCATTGCGCTCGTCGCCGTCGTGCCGCTCGCAGCGCCCCCGGGAGAGGGCGCGGCGAGCCTGCCTCGTGCCGCATCGTCGTCGTTCCCGGTGGCGGCAGGTGGCCGGCGCGCTTCCGCGGGACCTCGGAGGTCCCGCGCCCGGAGATGGAACTCGGCGGGGCTCGTCGACAGCAAGCATGAGGTCCCGAGCGGCCCCAACCCGGACTCCAATAGGTAGATAGAGATAAATCCGTATCCGTCTCAGCCATTGTTGCTCTGCTTTCAATCATCTTTGGCAGCGTACGTACAGCAATCATCTTTGGCTTTCAATCTGTAACTTCTGTTAGCCTCCGCTGGTAACATTTGTTGATCATATCTTGCTAAGAGAATCGATGGATGTGCAAATAGTAGTAGATGACTACTTTTTCAGTTGAGACTGCTTGGCCGCTGCTGCTCATGCGCCGGGTATCTATCATTGCTGCTACTTGAACATTTCTCCGAGCATCGCTGTTGGTTGTGCATTTCTCCAACCACAATGTACATGACTGGTTGCTATCATCTTAATCTCGAAAAATTCTCCAACCAGTTCGTCAGTGTAATATGCTAGCCCTGAAAAATGCCAAGGAAAAAGGGCCAAGCAGACTGTTTTGGGCAGAGATTGATTTCGTGGGAGATATTCCTGCCGGGACACGAGTAATAATTGTGGGTTTGGACCAGGCCATGCTGCGATGCGTGCCGTGTTTGCTTGGCGAGTTGGCGTGATGGAATGATGTGTTTTTACGTACGTGTCGTGTCCGCTTCTGTTTGGTCCGTGCGAGCGCATCATCACTCACCACTCTGGTCTGGTCTGGTCTGGTCTGGGCGCATCGCATGCAGCCTGTGGCTAGCGGACAACCAGGTTATGACTCGCCACTGACCGACGGCACGTAACGTACCTGCAGCCGTACCAATACGCGATACGCATACGCATGGCTGAAATTTAGCCGCAGATACTACTGTACTCCGTACTGAATGTCAGTCTGAATGTTACTCCCTTCGTCTCAAATCTGTCGTGCACATGAATGGAGAGCTTTGGGTGATTTAATCAAATCTGTCGTGCACATGAATGAAAACAAAAAAAATGTTACTCCCTTCGTCTCATAATGTAAGATGCTTTTTTTACTTTGGTGTAGTGTCAAAAAACGTCTTATATTATAGAACGGAGGGAGTGGTACGCGGGTATTAAACGTTATGGGACTGTCCTCAACTCATGCGAGGTGAAGGATATACCCTTACCAAACCGGAGATTCTCTTGAAGCAACGAAAGAACAAACCGCACCTTTTGTAAGCTTGATTCGGTTTTTAATTTTTAAAACGCAAAATGGGACATGCACTACAACCCCAACGTCCTCCGCGCCTTGTTTTCCTCCCTGCCACACCATTGCCCACTCTTGCTTGCGGATGACCATGGACCGAGGAGGCCCGGTTCTTTTAAATTCAAGAACTTTTGGACATCATTACCGGGCTTCGAAGAGGTGGTGCTCAATGCATGGAACAAGCACACGGAGCACACCAAGCCATACAAAGCCCTATTCCACGAGCTCAAGAAGACCGGCAAGCATCTTACCGAAGAGTAGACGTATTTTCTCGAGGACCAAACTTCACCTCCGTGTTGCCTTTTGATCATCCTATGCCTGCCTCGACGTTGATCAATATGATAGAGAGTTGTCTCCCGTCAAACACGATCTTCGTGCTAGGCTTGGAAAGAGAGTGGGTAGCTTGGCGGTATTGGATCATACTCGAAAGAAGCAATGTGCACGACTTGCTAACCGCAAGGAGGGGAAGGGGGCGAACACTAGATTTTTCCATCGAAGAATCAATGCGTGAAGAAGAACGAATCATATACACTGGATTAGTCATAACCGCGGTTGGATCACTGACCATGCTCCAAAGGAGACCGTCATTCATGATCTTTTCTCGGAAGCAATTGGCAGGGGTCACCATAGCACTAAAGACTTCAATTGGGAGGAGATCAATGTGCACACCCACGACCTTCAAAGCCTTGATGATCCTTTCGCCGAGGATGAGGCGAAAGCGGCAAGCGACCAAATGCCTAGTGACAAGACTTCTGGACCAGATAGATACACGGGTGCTTTCTTCTAATATTGTCGGGACATCATCAAGAACAACGTTATGCGTGACATCAGCCTATTCACGAGCCTCCATGCCACCAACCTTCATTGGCTCAACTCCGCCAACGTTGTGCTTTTGCCAAAAAATATGGGGCGCAGGGCATCTCCGATTATAGGCCAATTAGTCTCAACCATGCCATTGCAAAAATTATTGTGAAAGTTCTTACAAACCGACATGCCCCACATATGGTGGCCTTGTCTCCAACTTCGAAAGTGTCTTTATCAAAAGAACAAGCATACTTGACAATTTATGTATGTGCGCTACCTCGTGAGACGGCTCCACAAAGAAAAACCACCCTCACCGACATCCCGCAAGGCCTTTGACTCAAGAAAATGAAAGTACATTCTTGATCTCCTACAACAGAATGGGTTCCGGCCAAAAAAAATCACAAGTGGATTACCACTTTACTTGCGTCATCTTCATCGAGGATTCTCCTCAATGG
>NC_041390.1:612301661-612336026 GCF_002162155.2 Triticum dicoccoides
ATCAAGCATGGCCACAGGCTCTGCCAAGGCGGCCGGCTCCTATTTTTCATCACCATCGACCCCTCTAACATATCCTCGACTTTGCCACTCACCATGGCTTCTTAAGAATATTAGAGGGTGTGGAGCTACATTTCGCACATCCTTTTTTGTGGATGATGCCACAATTTGGTGGCCCCTATCAAGGAGGACATCGACAAATCTCTCTTGCATATTACAATGTTTCGGTGATGTCACGGGGATGTCCAACATTTCTTCAAGAACTCTGTGGTTCCTATTTGGTGTGGGGCAACTTGACTTGGACCTTATCCTGGCAAACTTCTTGGCTGCCTGGACGACTTTACCTATCAAATGTTTGGTCCTTCCCCTTTTGATTTAGCAACTAAAGAGAGTGGACTGCCAATTCTTGAGGATAAATTCGCAGCAAGGCTCATGGCGTGGACGGGAGATAAATTACCACCATAAGTCGCAGGGCCCTTGTCAAGTAGGTCCTCACTTCCCTAGTGGTGTACCACTACACCCTGCTTGTCATTCTTCCGAGTGCCTCCCACAACCTAAACAATATCGAGCGTGCCTTGGGTCCATGGGAGCTAACCAAAGGAGATCGCCCGGTTCCTTTTTTGCAGTCTCCACGAGGAAAAGGTGGAAGGCTAGAGAGGCGATGATGATGTATAGAATGTTTTGTTACCACTCGGACTTTGGACTTCATCCGGGGATTCATCGCCCTCTCAGTGTGCCTTCGCAACAACCCCCTCCGTGAGGATGTTGAGGATGACATTGTTTGGAACCTAACTTCGAGTGTTCACTACTCCACAACCTCCCCCAACCATGTCCAATTCTTGGGAATGATCCACACGCCCATGAAAAGAACAATGTGGAAGCTATGGGAGCCTCCGAAGGTCAACTTTTTGCTTGTATTGCAATACAAGATAGTGGTCGCCTTGTGGATTTTCCCCCCTATGCAAAAGACAAAATAAAACTATGTCACACCTCTTCCACAAGTGTCGCTTCGCCTTGAGGCTCCGAGGGCTTGTTAAGGATTGGCTTCATCCCTATGCAATCAACATTTCCACGTGGGTGGTCGAGCGACCCATGAAGGAGTAGTGGATCTCAATCTAGGATTTACATATACCACACCTCAAGCAATGGCATCGATCACTGTGCTTGTTTTTCTTCGTTGCTTCACTTTCTTTGGGTTTTCAGTTTTTCAACATTTCTTTGCCGGTTTTCCTTGATTTTTTCCTTTTATTTTTCAACACATGTTTTTTTTAAATACACAGTTTACATATTTAGCATCCATGTGGAACATTCTATTTATACACGTTGAACATTTTTCAAATATATGATGTATATTTTTTCCAATAAATTTTTAAATATATCTTTTGAATACATGGCAAACATTTTCTAAAACACATGTGGAATTTTTTTATAATGGAAGAAACTTTTTTTAAACGGGTAATTTTTTAATTTAACATGTCACGTACATTCTTTTGCATGGCACTTAACACTTCTTTATACTACGTGAACATTTTATTTACATTTTGAAAAATATCTATTGAAATTCCTTGATATTTTTAAAAGACATGAACTTTTTTTGGAAAATATCACATACATTTTTTGAATGGTATGCGGATTGTTTTAAATATCACAAACATTTTCTGAATGTCATGAAGATTTGATTTCAAATGGTATCAACATTCATTGAATCGTCATTTTTAAATGAGCAGTTAAGTTTTTAAGATTTTAAAATAAAATAAAAATTAAAGTACTGTAATAAGACAAAAAAATCGAAAATTGCGCTAGGTCCCCTCATGGGGTGGCCGGCCCATTTGGGTGAGAGAAAGCACCTCCCTTTCAGCATGGGCTTTTTCGGAAACGAGAGTGGGTAGAGCCCGAAGCTGATGGGCCGGAGAACCAGTCCCCGCGTGGCCGTTGAAAGACATCTTGTGCATTCTGATTGCTCTGAAGAAAACAGTAAACACACCTGGCCACTGATTTCTCTTCAGAAAAGAACTTGTGCCAGTGACGAAGCAGTTCATCCCAAGTAGTAGCACGAGATAATGTCCAGGACAAGCAATCCACCTACCAGAGGAAGCAAGCGAGCATCAAACGATATACAACTGCCTTCACGGCAGCAACTAGCCATCCTGAAATCGATCAGTTCGGATCAGGACACAGTTTTTCCAAATGCACGCAGTCTGAACTTTCCAGATCTGACGAGGAGCTAGCTTCTTACTCCCTCCGTTCTAAAAATAGATGACCCAACTTTATACTCTCTTCGTTCCAAACTAGATGACTCAAATACTAAATTAGTACAGAATTGAGTCGTCTATTTTAAAACGGAAAGATATTACTCAAGTTAGTAAAAAAAGTTAGTACAAAATTGATTCATCTATTGAGTATATGGGATTACCGTTATCACTCCAGCCATTTCTTTTGTAGGTACACCCTCCGTCCCATAATATATACTCCCTCCGTTCTTAAAACAGTGTACTTCCAATTTTATTGGAGGGTCAAACTATCTTAAATTTTGACAGAGTTTATCTTTATTCTAATACTACTAATTTGAAGGCATAAATGTTGATCTATTATTATATAAATACGATCAAAGATTTTTCAACAAAATTGGAAGTAAACTTTTTCAAGAACGGAGGGAGTAGAAGCGTTTTTGACACTAATATATAGCAGCAGTCAATCGGATTAATGCACTCACGTAGTAGTACTGTAGTGGTTCTGACCAGTACAGTACTGCTCATGCTAGGCTTGACTACCCAGTAAGCACCCCCATGTGGCATAGTACTGTTCACCATACTCGCACAGTGGGCTTAATTAGTAGTACTATGATGTTTTGTTAATCCTAAATTGTCTCCATCCTAAGGAAAATCTTACTGCCACTACCAGTTGATCTAGGCAGATGGAGACCGGCGAGAACGGAAGATGTCTGGCTTTAAGTGGTCGCTGCAGTAATTTGGTCCTGCAGTAATTTGTGAACATTTTTTTATTTTTTAAAGAGATAAATAGTAATAATTTTTATAAATTCCGAACATATATTTTTAAACATGAACATTTTTTTCTTTTTTTGAGGGAATGCCATCATGGCTAGCTTTATTGATTAATGCATAAAGATACATCGTCTACGAGCTTGCTCACCAAACAATCTGGAGGCTCGTCAGTCCAACTAGAAGAAAGTTCATTACAATAACTAAAATTAGCTAGCACATGCGCCGCTTGATTTGCTGATCGAAACAATGCTTAAAGTTGACCTTCCCAATCAAGATAGAGATGTCCACACATTCGCGAATATCGCTGCCGCCGCGTCCCACCAAGTACTCTGACCGGAGCAGCAGTTGAACACCGCTAGAGAGTCGGATTCCGCTTCAACTCGTTGAAACCCTAGGCTATTTGCCAAGTTCAGTCCGTCCCTCATCGCCATTGCCTCTGATGTCATTGCGTCCGCTGCATATGGGATAAACTTACATTGAGCTGCAAGGAAAATACCTCGTTCATCTCTAATAATTGTTGTCGTAGCTCCAACTCCTTGCTCCGCAAAAAAGGCCGCGTCCACATTAAGTTTGATGAACTTTGGGTCTGGCTTCAACCATCTTTCCTCTTCTGTCACAACTATCTTCGCCATGGCTCGTTGATAGTTGCTTGTAATTGCCAAGACCGACAAAGGCCATCTTACCATCAGCGGGCAACTCTCATTATGTGTTATCAGGCGGCGTGTCCACCAGAGGTACCAACATCCCACCACTACGACCTGTTTAATCTCCAATGTCGGGATTAGAGGTAGTGGTGTTTGATCAATAGACAAGATATACTCCATAATAACTGACCTATATCTATCAACATTTGTTGCGGTGTTGATGAAATCTGTCAATCCAGGTCGGCTCCACATACCTCTTGAGTGAATACACATGAAGAATAGATGGCGAATATCTTCAGAGCTCCTGTGGCAAATTGGGCATCCTCCAATTGCCCCAACGTGTCTATTAGCGAGTATACCTTTTAGGGGCAGAATTCCATGCAGTAAACGCCAGCAAAATATTGAAACTTTACGTGGAATTTGCAGCTTCCATAATGTACTCCATACCGTTGGAGTAGCAGAACCTCCTGGTCGACTGATGTCATTTGCATGCACCCCAAATTTATGTAACCATTGGATTCTATAAGCTGTTCGAACGGAGAACATCCCTTTTTTATCAGGGTGCCATGCGATGAAATCGTCAAAGGCATGAAGACTTAATGGGATTTGCAGAATCCTTCGAGCATCGACGGGATTAAAAATCATATTAATAAGTGGTAAAATAACCGGTAAAATAAACACAAATAAAAAAAACTTGAACCCAAAATCGGTTAGAGCCGGACCGGAACCTTGTGAAATTCCTACAACCGGGATTGTGCAGATCGCTAGAAAAACCGGGATTGTGCAGAGGGCGTAGCTGCTAAATGGGCCAGACTACTTGATGGAGTGACCGTTTTCCATCTTCTCAAGTGGGCCAGAGCCCGAAGCTGATGTGCCGAAGCAGTCCATGCGAGGCCGTTGGATGACATCTTGTGCATTCTGATTTTTCTGGAGAACAAAAAAACAGAAACAGACATGGCCACTGACGAAGCAGCTCATCCCCAGTACTCCCTCCGTTCTTAAATATCTGTCTTTCTAAACATTTCAAATGGTTACAACATACAGATGTATGTACACATATTTTAAAGTGTAGATTCATTTATTTTGCTACGTATGTAGGAGTAGTCACTTGTTGAAATGTCCAGAAAGGCAAATATACAGATGTAGCATCGAGGTGGTGATCTTGCGTATCACTGCTGCCCCTGCCACGGTTTTCGGCAAGAGGTAGCCACCCTGAAATCGATCAGGCAACAGTTTTTCCAAATGCGGTTCGAGCTTCTCAGATATAACGAGGCGCCAGCAGCCAAGGTCATCAGACTAGCAAGCATCTCCTTCGATGAGTCAACCGGATCGGTGCTCCTAATCAATGCACTCAAGCAGCAGTAGTTTTTCTTCGGTGAGACCAGTACACTACAGTTCTCCTGCTCAGCTTGACTGCCCAGTACGCACCCCCATGTGGCCATGTGTGTCTTAAACAAATTACTAGTACAAATTAGAGTACTATACCAGCACTTGCGTCATTGCGTGCCGCGTGCCTCGGCTCAGCCCAAGGAGTAAACAAATTAGTAGCGAGCAGCGCGGCGCAAGCTGGTCCTCCTCGCACCACGCATGTGGAAGGGAAGGGAGCGGGCTGAAAGGTGCTTAATTTAGTACAGTACTATGATGTTTTGTTAATCCTAATCCTAATCTAATATGTCGCCTTCCTCAGGAAAATCTTACTGCCGCGACCAGTGGATCGATCGATCGATCTAGGCAGACGGCGACCGGCGAGAAAGGGGGACGTCTGCCTTTAATTGGTCGCGGTAAACCGGTAGCTTGGTCCTGGAGGCAACGTGCTCGGCACTTGAGTTGAGTTGAATGCCGATGGTACGTGAGTGACCGCGACGGTGGCACCGGGTCACCGGGAGGCCTTGCCTTGGCGCGACCTGCACCGACGACGTCCATGAGAATGAGATGGCCGGTCGGTTTGTTTGTTTGTTCACCGCTGCTGGTGGCGGTGGCCTCGTTGCTTGCTTGCTGGTCGGTGTTGGAAACGAATATTTTGTCAATGCAACTCGATGTATTGATCGGTGCATAGCGCATGTATATATGGAGTACAAGGTGGGCCACAACCTCAACTATACAATGACTAGGAGGTGGACTGAACTATACAATATACATGCACAAACCATATATTCAACACCCCCCGCAGTCGAAGCGTCGCCGGAGACGCAAAGACAGAACCTGAACTCCTCGAAAACAGAAGTAGGCAGTCCTTTTGTCATAACATCGGCAAACTGTTGCGCCGTCGGGACGTGGAGGACCCGGATGCGCCCAAGGGCCACCTGCTCACGAACAAAGTGTATGTCGAGCTCAATGTGCTTCGTTCGTCGATGATGGACCGGGTTGACGGAGAGGTACACGGCGGAGACGTTGTCGCAGTAGACGAGTGTGTCCTTGTGAACATCACAAAGCAACTCCTGGAGCAGGTGACGAAGCCAGGAGCATTCGGCAATGGCGTTAGCCACTGCCCGATACTCTGCCTCGGCACTCGAGCGAGAGACTGTGGGCTGTCGCTTGGAAGACCAAGAGATCAGAGACGACCCAAGGTAGACACAGTACCCCGAAGTGGAGCGTCGTGTGTCCGGGCAGCCAGCCCAGTCCGCATCAGAGTAGGCGACGAGGTCGGTAGAGGCGGAGGCCGTTAGTGTAAGTCCCATGGACGTAGTTCCGCGTATGTAACGGAGGATACGCTTCACCAATGTCCAGTGAGAGTCACGTGGAGCATGCATGTGAAGACAGACCTGCTGAACGGCATACTGCAAGTCGGGGCGCGTCAAAGTGAGGTACTGCAAGGCACCCACAATGGAGCGATAGAAGGCCGCGTCGGATGCGAGAGAGCCCTCCGGAGCTGAAACCTTGGTCTTGGTGTCAACAGGCGTGGGAGCAGGCTTGCAGTTAAGCATGCCGGCACGATCGAGAAGCTCATGGGCGTAACGCTGCTGGTGCAGAAAGAACCCATCTGGCCGTCGAACCACCTCAATGCCGAGGAAGTAGTGGAGGGGCCCCAAGTCCTTCAGGGCAAACTCATCGCGAAGACGAGCAGTAAGCCGCTGGAGAAGCGCGACAGTGGAAGCCGTCAGGATGATGTCGTCGACGTAGAGCAACAAGTAGGCCGTGTCAACCCCGTGATGGTACATGAAGAGGGACGCGTCGGAGCGGGTCGATGTAAATCCGAGCATCTGCAGGAAGGCAGCGATGCGCTGGTACCAGGCCCGAGGCGCCTGCTTCAACCCGTAAAGAGAACGGCAGAGCAAGCACACATGGTCCGGATGTGTGGCGTCGACGAAGCCGGTGGGCTGCTCACAGAACACCTGCTCGGCGAGGTGGCCGTGCAAGAAGGCGTTGGAGACGTCCAACTGATGCACGGGCCAAACTCGGGAGACGGCCAGCTGAAGCACGGTGCGGATCGTGCCCGGTTTAACAACCGGAGCAAAAGTGTCGGTGAAGTCCACGCCCGCACGTTGCCGAAAGCCTCGAACCACCCAGCGAGCTTTGTAGCGCTCGAGAGTCCCGTCGGGACGAGTCTTATGCCGAAAGACCCACTTGCCCGTGATGATGTTGGCACGAGGTGGCCGAGGGACAAGCTGCCAGGTGCGGTTCCGTTGGAGCGCATCGAACTCTTCCTGCATCGCAGCGAGCCAATGAGGGTCCCGAAGGGCGGCTCGAGCTGGCGATGGGAGAGGGGACAGCTCGGAGACGGAAGCAGTGAGAAGATACTCATCGCTGGTGTACCGCGTACTCGGGCGGAAGGTACCGGCCCGAGAGCGAGTCATCGGGCGGGGCAGCGAGTCCGGGGCGACGGGCGAGGACGAAGAAGAGCCCGCCGCCACTGATGCCGCGGGTGAGACCGCGGGTGAGGCCGCCGCGGGCGAGGCCGCCGGCGAGGGCGCGGGAAAGGCCGCTGCGGGCGAGGCCGCCGGCGAGGGCGCGGGGGGCGCCGAGGAGGCCCGCGCCGATGGTGGCACAGGGGGCGTCGCAGGCACCGGGAGGGGTGCAGCCCCGAAGGAAACCGGCCGGGGAGGAACTCAACCCGGGGCACGGGAGGCACCCTCAAAGCCAGGAGGTGGCCCGCGAGAAGCGCCCGAGCGGCCGTCACCAGGAGCGGGCAAGGCCGCAACATCCGAAGGTACCTGCTGAAACGGAAAAACCATCTCATCAAAGTAAACATGTCGGAAAGTGATGACCCGATGTGAGATAGGATCATAGCAGCGGTAGCCTTTGGTGTTGGGGGATAGCCAAGAAAAATATAGGCCACGGACCATGGTGCGAGCTTATGAGAAGTAGTGGAAGCGATGCTAGGGTAGCAGAAGCAACCGAAAATGCGAAGCTCGGTGTAGGAAGGTGCCATGCCGAACAGAAGATGATGCGGAGCAAAATTCCCGCGAGTGCGACAGGGACGGATGTTGAGGAGTAGTGATGCGGTGGCGAGCGTGTCAGGCCAGAAACGTGGTGGCACGTTGGCGTGAAAGAGGAGGGTGTGAACGTAGTCATTAAGAGTGCGAAGCACGCGCTCAGCGCGACCATTTTGTTGCGAAGTGTACGGGCAAGTGAGACGAAAAATCGTGCCGTGTGTGGCGAGAAGGGTGCGGATTGCAAGATTATCGAACTCCTTCCCGTTGTTTGTTTGCAACGCATGAATGGGACGACCAAACTGCATGGAGACATAGGAGTAGAATGCGATGAGAGTGGCAACAGAATCCGACTTTCGCCGCAGCGGGAAGGTCCACACATAGTGCGAAAAATCATTAAGGATAATAAGATAATAGAGATAGCCCGTGTTACTTGCAACAAGAGAGGTCCAAACATCACTATGAATTAACTCAAATGGGTATGAAGCAACATGCGAGGAAGTGCTAAAGGGTAAACGAGTATGTTTGCCGAGATGACAAGCATGACAAGTGTGATCGTCGATCTTATTACACGTGAATGAAAAACTGCGAAGAATATGACGAAGGGTGGCAGGGTTGGGATGACCGAGACGAGCATGCCAAAGGTCCACTCTAGCGGAAAGCGCCATGGGTGCAGCGACGAAGGATGTGGAGGAGTGGATCGGGTAGAGATCGTCAGGGCTGTCACATCGGTGGAGCACCATATGGGTACGTGCATCCTTAACAGAAAAGCCAAACATGTCAAATTCAACGGTGACATGATTTTCACGTGTAAGAGAACGAACAGAAACAAGATTTTTAGTGATGTCAGGTGAAATGAGTACGCTAGAAAGATGTAATGGAACGTAGTTAGAAGGAAAAGCAGCATGGCCGACATGAGTGATTGGTATGGAAGAACCGTCGCCCACGGTAATGCGAGCAACAGTGTGAACAGGGTGAGCGGTAAGAAGGTTACCGGGGTTGGCGGCCATGTGAGCCGTGGCTCCGGTGTCCATGTACAAGTCGCCACCGTCAGTGTACTGCTGTGGCATGGGGGCGGTGTGGAGGGCCGCTAGCAGCGCGGGGTCCCATGGTGTCGGCGGGAGGGCCGGGGCCAACGGGAGAGGCTGTGGCGGCGGGGCCACGAGCCCACCGGCCGGAGGCAGCCCATAGGCTGCCGAGGGGCCGTAGAGCGGCGCCGATAGATACGCCTGAGGGGCCGCGTACAGAGCCTGATGAGGGGTCGGGCGGGTGTCAAAAACACCGGGGACGGGGGTGCGCGGTATGGGCATGGAGTATGCATGAACAACCCCCGTCCAGGGGTTCTGGCCGGCCTGCCAGGGCGCCGGCGGGAGCGGGTGCTGCGGCTGGCGCGGCGCCCCGCCATGGGCAGCTGGCGGCTGCTTGTAACATCCCAAATTTTCAATTTGAAATGTTATACATTAGATCATCATGCATATTATATTTTATTTTGCATTTTGGTTGATCCAAGAAATTCTACGCAACTCAATGACCCACGGAGAGAGTTGGGGATTTCGTTATTTTCATATTTGAGTTTTTCAAATTTTAAAAATAGTATCATTTGATTTTATTTATTTTATCATCAATTATTTCTATTACAAAAATATGAGAGAGGGAATAAAATGACTTTCCCAAAATAAAGAAATATTGAGGATTTAATAATAAAATCAAATAAGATTTTATTTCGGAGTTTTTCGGTGTTTTATTTGAATTTAGGAAAAATGTACGTTTTTTCAAAATTGCATTTAGGGCCCAAATAAATGTTCGCCTTGTGCGGCTTGATTTTAGAAGCCCGTGAAAATTTATTTCAGAATTTTTGGAGTCCGTTTAGTATTTTTTTTTCTTCCGAGCGAAAAAAAATGAACCGACTTCGGGCCGTACCCGAGCGGGACACCGCCCGGGCGCAGCCTTTAAATAGCGCCGCCCGAGCCGCCCCAGCCCATCAGCCCCGCCTCGATCCGTGCGCGCCGCCAGAGCCGCCGCCGATCTCGCCGCCGAGGTTCGTCGCGCCTTGTTTTCCGTGCAGAAAAAAAGAGGAAAAAAATCGGCGTTCGTCGTTTTTTCTTTTTCTCGGATTAAATCCGCGATTTTTCTGATCACGATTCCTGATCCGATTTTTGTTTTAGTATAACTTTTCGCTCGTTTATCGGAATCAGGCGATTCAAGCGCCTAGGGATTCGTCTCTAAACCCTCTACCCGTTTAACTAACTTAAAGAAGATTTTGCTACTGTAAAATTTGCCCTAGATCCAGATTACTAGAACGAAGTTGTTTTCTTTCGCCGTTCGTCTTTTGTTGCTTTGTTCGATTTGATTCTTTTTGCCAACCGGAGTTCTTAAGTTGAAGTTTCTGGTTAGATCTCTTATTTGAGTTTTACCTGTGCATTAGATGAGTACTTATTGTATGCTTGTTTGTTTGTCTGCGATAGAATACCCGGAGTGCGCCGCCTGTTACTTCGAATCGTTAGGTTTCGCGGATCATCAGCAAGGCAAGTAACACTTTGATCATACCTTTTCTACTACCCAGTTTTATTGCATTAGATCAATCCTCACACATTGCATGATTAGGATCTAATTAAATTGTGGGATGGAAAGTAGATGAGGTAGTATCTATTACTTGTTTATTATCAAACCTTTGGGAGTTACTTCTACGTTTGCTTATTATGCCATGCTATGCTAGTAGACATGGATTGGGTGAGTGATATCCATGACAGATGTGAGATTGTTAATTAATGGTTTATCTAAGGTGGTAACTTAAACACACATCTGGGTGGATTGAGGCACCTGGGTATTCCAGGACTTGCCTGTTTTCTTTTGGACCGCCACCCAGGCTCAAAGGGATCATGAGACTATTCATACTAGAAACTTCCGTGTGCAGCCAGAAGCTATTATGAGCTCTAGCATAGTTGACTAAGTCGTGCGAACTCTTACAGTGATAGACTAGCAGATGTATGGGATGTAGGTGGTACGGTCTACCCATCGTAAGGTGCTAGCGCTTCTGAAAGACTATGTCTCGGTCATCCGTCTTCTCAAACACCATGTAGTGCGAGAAACCAAACGGAGGCGATCGAGTCTTGTGGGGAAAAGTGCGCAAACCTCTGCAGAGTGTAATAAACTAATCATGGTTAGCCGTGTCCCCGGTTATGGACATCTTGAGTATCTAGTACTTGGATTTTCATGTGAATCTCAACATGTAACTCTAAATTAATTTTGTTGGGTTATGTTTAATGATGATGCTTAATTGGGATTGAGAATGCTGTCAACCATTCTCAATGTTTAACAACTACCATGATAGTTAAATAAATTTATTCCTTTGAAGTAGGGAAAAATTGGCTTTACGCAAAACTGTAACCATAGAGCTTTCCACCAGCCAAATATGCATGTAGTATAGCTGTTTCATTCCATTACTCTCCATGTGTTACCTTGCCAGCATATTCCATGTGCTGACCCGTTTCGGGCTGCAACGTAAATGTTGCAGACTTTTCAAACGACGATTAAGGAGTTTTTAGGTCGTGGTTCTATACTCAGTGATGCCGTTGGAGTTGATGGACTCACTTATCTTCCAAGCCTTCCCATGTTATCGTTATTAGATGGCCTTAAGCCATATTTATTGTAATAAGTTCTCTTTTGAGACACTCGATGTAATAAGTGTGTGATTGCTACTCTGCTATAAATCCTCCGAGTACTGTGTGGTGTCAGCATTACTGATCCAGGGATGACACCGGAGCACAGAGATCAGACTGTTTGAGGTCTTGTCGCTACAGAGATGGTATTAGAGCACACGCTGACTGTAGGACACGATCACTAAGCTAGAGACCTAGATCACTATTCACTCTCTTCTCTTCTGACCTCTCATCTTTTCTACTCTTTAGGATGGCGGCTGCAAGGAACAAGTTCACACAACCGGATGAAGATACACCCTTTAGACGCCAGTTGAAGGAAGTCACTAGATACCTGAATATAGGAGTACCAAGCTTCACGGGAACCTACAACGCCACTTTATCTGAAGAAGAGCGCCGGATGATTCAAGTTCAAGTACCAGGAAGGACGTTCATGCCAGTCACTGAGCTCATAGAATTTTCTTTTGATGCACCAACTTGGAATCTAGGAAAGAGCATGGCAGCTCACATCGCCATGGGACGCATTGGAGAAGTCTACCGCAAGGATCTCAAGGATACTTTCTACCAGATTTGTGGGCGCCGAGATGAACACTGGGAGATGATCAGCACCAGGAAGGATAGATCAATTGTAGCTTTTATCCAGGAGCTAAACCAGCACATTCGACGACAGGAGAACCAGATGTGCGCCGACATGATAGATCTGAAGAAGGCTAAGACTAGAATCAAAGAATTGGAGGAATAACTCAAGGCTACACGTGAAGATTATGAAGAGGAAATTGAAGTACTGGTGGAGAAGAATGACGACCTGATCAAGAAGATTGGAATATTTATGGGAGACCCTACACCAGTGGATGAAGACGAAGAACCCCCAGGAGATTAGCCCGGAAGACTACATCATCATCGACGGCACCGATTCGGAACCAGATAGTAGCGATGATGACTATGTTGATGAAGCTGGAGCAGATATCATGGAGTCTGCAACCAAACAATATTTCTAGTAGACCACCTCATCAGTAGTAGTAGTCCACCATGTAAATATAGTAGTCCGAGCACTTTTGCAATAGATAGATCGATTGTATGCCCTTGTTTGATTGATTGAAGTGAATTGTTTGCTTTTGCCTCATGTGCATATGGGTAGTGTTTTCTCTTTAGACCCCCTCTATTCTTATATCTCATCTTTTCAAAACCCTCAGATGCCTCCGAGACGTGACCCCGGATTTGCCTTTCCACCGGAGCTCACCCAGTTGATCCAGCGGCAGAACACATTGATGCAATTGCTAGTACAGAATCATAATCAGGGGAACAACAACAACCCACCACCACCACCACCTGTTGACCACTTAGCCCGTTTTCTTAGGCTGAATCCGCCGGTGTTTTCCAGTAGCACCGAGCCGATAGTAGCAGATGATTGGCTCCGCAAGACAGCTAGGGAGTTGACCACAGCATGATGCACAGATGCGGAGAAGGTGAAGTTTGTCGCACATCAGTTATAAGGACCCGCAGCATCATGGTGGGAAAATTTCACAACCACTTTTCCAGTCGACACTGTCACATGAGACCAGTTTCAGCAGGCTTTTCGTACTGCACACGTTTCATCAGGAGCTATGGCCATGAAGAAGCGTGAGTTTCGCATCTTGCGCCAAGGAGGAAGGACAGTTGGCCAGTATATGGAGGAATTTAGTAAGTTAGCACGTTATGCACCAGATGACGTCGCTACGGATGCAGCTAAGCAGGAGAAGTTTCTGGAAGGACTGAATGATGAGTTGAGCATGCAGTTCATGGTAGCCACCTTCAACAACTACCAGGAGTTGGTAGATCGTACTCTTATGATTTAAGGCAAGTAGCAGCAAATTGAGAATCGCAAGAGGAAGTATGGACAAGGAAAGTACAATTCAGGAGCTCAGCATAAGCCACGTTTTACCCCTAGACCGGGAGGACATTTTTAGCATACGGCCAGGACCGCACCAACCCATCAACCCCAGCCAAGAAGGACCTAAGCCAAGTCACTTGCTTTAAGTGTTCGAAGACAGGACATTATGCCAATGAATGTCCTAAATTACAAAATGGAAATGGCAATGGAAGTTCTAGGAAAAAGCCGAACCCTTTCAACAGGGGACAGGTGAACCACGTAAGCGTGGAGGAGGTTGAAGCTCAGCCCGATGCAGTAATAGGTAAGTTTTTGGTTAAGTCATTTACTGCACTCGTTCTTTTTTATACTGGTGCATCGCATTCATACATGTCAAGGGGATTTGTGGATAAGTATAACCTACCAACCCAAGCCCTTAGGTCGCCCATGTTAGTAACCTCGCGCGGAGCAGAGTATGTGGCTAGTGTATGGTGTGATCGGTTACCATTAAGGATTGGTAACTATGTTTTTCCCTCAGACCTAATAGTATTGGAATCTCAAGGTTGAATGTGCTAGTAAGTCAATTTTGCTTACCACCCCAGAAGGGAGAAGGATCAAGTATGTATCCCGGCATGTGCCAAAGAGGACTCAAGTAAATTGCCTAACAGGAGTTGTGTAGGAGGAAGTACCAGTGGTAAGGGATTTCCCTGATGTATTTCCAGAAGAGTTGCCAGGCATGCCACCGGATAGAGATATTGAGTTTTTGATTGAGCTATTGCCAGGCACAGGTCCAATATCAAAGAGACCATATAGGATGCCAGCAAAGGATTTGGTGGAAATTAAGAAACAGATTAAGGAGTTACTGGATAAGGGATATATTCGCCCAAGTTCTTCGCCTTGAGGATCGCCAGTACTTCTAGTGGAGAAGAAGGATGGATCGTTAAGGATGGTTGTTGCTTATCGAGGATTGAATGAAGTAACGATCAAGAACAAGTACCCGCTACCAATGATCAACGATCTGTTTGATCGATTGCAAGGAGTTAAGGTATTTTCCAAGATCGATCTGCGATCAGGATACCACCAGTTGAAGATTCAAGAACAGGATATTCCTAAGACAGGTTTTACCATTAGGTATGGGCTGTATGAGTATATTGTTATGTCATTTGGTCTGACTAACGCACCTGCCTATTTTATGAACATGATGAACAAAGTGTTTATGGAGTTTTTGGATAAGTTTGTCGTAGTGTTCATTGATGATATTCTGGTTTACTCAAAGAATGAAGAGGAACATAAGGAGCATTTGCGTTTGGTACTTGGAAAGCTCAGAGAACATCAATTATATGCCAAGTTCAGCAAATGTGAGTTTTGGTTGAAGGAAGTAGGATTCCTCGGACATGTTATATCTGGAGAAGCTATAGCAGTAGATCCCGCTAAAGTTGAAACCGTGACCAAGTGGGAAGCCCCAACAACAGTTGGAGAGATCCGGAGTTTTCTTGGACTCGCAGGATACTACCGGAGATTTATTGAGAATTTCTCAAAGATTGTGAAGCCTATGACTGAGTTGTTGAAGAAAGATACCAAGTTCATATGGATAGAGGAATGTGAGGCTAGTTTCCAGAGTTGAAGAAACGTTTGATTACCTCACCAGTGTTGATTTTGCCAGACCAGACCAAGGATTATGAGGTGTATTGCGACGCTTCACTTCGAGGACTTGGAGCAGTGCTTATGCAGGAAGGGAGAGTTGTTTCATATGCCTCAAGACAACTGAAGCCTCATGAGTCAAATTATGCTACGCATGATTTGGAGTTAGCAGCCGTAGTGCATGCATTGAAGACATGGAGACATTTTCTCATTGGAAATCATTGTGAGATGTACACGGATCATAAGAGTTTGAAATACATCTTGACACAGAAGGAATTAAACCTCAGACAAAAGAGATGGTTGGAGCTTATCAAGGATTATGACATGAAATTGCATTATCATCCTAGGAAGGCTAATGTAGTAGCTGACGCATTAAGCCGTAAGAGCCATGTCAACACGTTAATGACGGGAGAAATACCCAAGGAGTTAGCAAAAAATCTTCGTGAACTATGTTTGGAAATAGTTCCGAGAGGCTATGTAGCAGCATTGGAGATTCAGTCAACTTTAATGGATAGAATCAGAGAAGCTCAGAAAACTGACAAAGAGATTGCCGCTATAAAGAAGAAACTACGCAAAGGAAAAGCTAAAGGATTTCGTGAGGATAAGCACGATACCCTATGGTTTGAAGACCGTGTTTACGTGCCCAATAACCCGAAGATCAGGAAGTTGATTTTGCAAGAGGCACACGACTCACCGTGTTCGATTCACCCAGGAAATACCAAGATGTATTTGGATTTGAAGGATATTTTCTGGTGTACCGGAATGAAGAAGGATATTGCGGAGTATGTAGCAGTTTGTGATGTATGCCAGAGAGTAAAGGTACAGCATCAGAAGCCATCAGGATTGTTACAACCATTGCCGATACCCGAATGGAAGTGGGATAAGCTAGGCATGGATTTTATCACGGGATTACCCAGGACTCGTTCAGGCTATGACTCAATTTGGGTTGTAGTCAATCGATTGACGAAGGTAACTCATTTCATCCCAGTAAAAATCACTTACACCAGTGCTAAGTTGGCAAAGATATACATGACTAGGATCGTATGTTTGCATGGAGTTCCAAGGAGTATCGTATCAGATAGAGGAACCCAGTTTACCTCAAAGTTCTGGAAGCAGTTGCATGAAACTTTGGGAACCAGGCTAGAATTCAGTACAGCTTTTCATCCATAGACAGATGGACAGACCGAGAGAGTCAATCAGATTTTGGAGGATATGCTGAGAGCTTGTGCGCTAGATTACGGATCTAGTTGGGACGATAATTTGCCATATGCAGAGTTCTCTTACAACAACAGTTACCAAACCAGTTTAAAGATGGCCCCTTTCGAAGCCTTGTACGGAAGGAGGTGCAGGACACTGTTGTCATGGGACGAAGTTGGAGACCGCCAGTTGTTTGGTCCTGACTTGATTAAAGAGTCTGAACAGAAGGTGAAGCTGATTCGCGATAGGCTCAAGGTAGCCCACTCCAGACAGAAAAGTTATGTAGATTCTAAACGTAAGGAGACAGTTTACGAAGTTAGAGACAGAGCTTATCTTCGAGTATCTCCACTTCGAGGAACAAAGCGTTTTGGAGTTAAAGGAAAGTTAGCACCACGATTTGTAGGACCATATCGAGTTTTGGAGCGTATGGGAGAAGTGGCCTACAAGTTGGAATTGCCCGAAGGATTGTCAGGAGTACATGATGTGTTCCACGTTTCTCAGTTAAAGAAATGTCACGCCGAGATGGCTGACATACTGTTGAGAGATACAGTGCCTTTGGAAACTATTCAGTTGGATAATGATTTAACCTACGAGGAGAAACCAGTTAAGATTCTCGAGTTGCCAGCCGAGTTACTTGCAGCAAGGTTATTAAGTTTTGCAAAGTTCAGTGGAGCCACCACACGGAGGATGAAGCCACCTGGGAGCGAGAGGAAGATTTGCTCAAAGACCACCCTCATCTATTTTCTAGCCAACCCGAATCTCGAGGGCGAGATTCATCTTAAGGGGGTAGGTTTGTAACATCCCAAATTTTCAATTTGGAATGTTATACATTAGATCATCATGCATATCATATTTTATTTTGCATTTTGGTTGATCCTAGAAATTCTACGCAACTCAATGACCCACGGAGAGAGTTGGGGATTTCGTTATTTTCATATTTGAGTTTTCTCAAAATTTTGAGAATAGGATCATTTGATTTTATTTATTTTATCATCAATTATTTCTATTACAAAAATATGAGAGAGGGAATAAAATGACTTTCCCAAAATAAAGAAATATTGAGGATTTAATAATAAAATCAAATAAGATTTTATTTTGGAGTTTTTCGGTGTTTTATTTGAATTTAGGTAAAATGTGTGTTTTTCAAAATTGCATTTAGGGCCCAAATAAATGTTCACCTTGTGCGGCTTGATTTTAGAAGCCCGTGAAAATTTATTTCGAAATTTTTGGAGTCCGTTTAGTATTTCTTTTTATTTTTCTTCCGAGCGGAATAATAAAAAAACGAACCGACTTCGGGCCGTACCCGAGCGGGACACCGCCCGGGGGCAGCCTTTAAATAGCGCCGCCCCAGCCCATCAGCCCCGCCTTGATCCGCGCGCGCCGCCAGAGCCGCCGTCGCCGACGATCTCGCCGCCGAGGTTCATCGTGCCTCGTTTTCCGTGCCGAAAAAAGAGAAAAAAAATTCGGCGTTCGTCGTTTTTATTTTTCTCGGATTAAATCCGTGATTTTTTTTATCGCGATTCCTGATCCGATTTTCATTTTAGTTTAACTTTTTGCTCATTTATCGGATTCAAGCGTCTAGGGATTCGTCTCGAAACCCTCTACCCGTTTAACCAACTTAAACAAGATTTTGCTACTGTAAAATTTGCCCTAGATCCAGATTACTAGAACGAAGTTGTTTTTCTTTCGCCGTTCGTCTTTTGTTGCTTCGTTCGATTTGATTCTTTTTGCCAACCGGAGTTCTTAAGTTGAACTTTCTGGTTAGATCTTTTATTTGAGTTTTACCTGTGCATTAGATGAGTACTTATTATATGCTTGTTTGTTTGTCTGTGATAGAATACCCGGAGTGCGCCGCCTGTTACTTCGAATCGTTAGGTTTCGCGGATCATCAGCAAGGCAAGTAACACTTTGATCATACCTTTTCTACAACCAGTTTTATTGTATTAGATCAATCCTCACACATTGCATGATTAGGGTCTAATTAAATTGTGGGATGGGAAGTAGATGAGGTAGTATCTATTACCTGTTTATTACTCTCTATATGTTACCTTGCCAGCATATTCCATGTGCTGACCCGTTTCGGGCTGCAACGTAAATGTTGCTGACTTTTCAGACGACGATTAAGGTGTTTTTAGGTCGTGGTTTTATACTCAGTGATGCCGTTGGAGTTGATGGACTCACTTATCTTCCAAGCCTTCCGTTGTTATCGTTATTAGATGGCCTTAAGCCATATTTATTGTAATAAGTTCTCTTTTAAGACACTCGATGTAATAAGTGTGTGATTGTTACTCTGCTATAAATCCTCCGAGTACTGTGTGGTGTCAGCATTACTGATTCAGGGATGACACCGGAGCACAGAGACCAGACTGTTTGAGGTCTGGTCGCTACACTGCTGCTGCTGCTTGCGGCCACCTCGGCCGCGACACCCGCCCCGGCGCTGCGGCTGCTCGGCGGGGGGCGGCGGAGGTGCCTGCGGTGGCGCGGGATATGGGAACCCGGGCGGCGGCTGCACGTGGAGGGGCCCCTAGGCGGGCCGCGGCGGGGGAGCCGGAGCGGTGGGCGGCGCACCATCGCGGGTTACGGCGGTGAGAGCCGTATAGGTGGCCCGGGCGCGCGACATCCGCATCCTCTTCTCCTCCAGCTTCAGGTACGCGATGATCTTGGCAAAGGTCGGGTTGGTGATGAGAGGGATGTTGGAGGCGGCGTTTCCGAAGTCTTCGTTCAGGCCGGCGATGAGAGTGCTGAGGAGGAGCTCGTCGGAGACCTTCTTGCCGAGGTCACGGAGCTCGTCGACAAGCTTCTTGAGGCGCATGCAATAGTCGTGACCGACGAGTGCTGCTGGCACCCAAAAAACTCGCCGTTCAAGAAAACCTTGCGTTGGAGCGCGTTGTCGGTGAAGAGGCCGTTGAGCTTAGTCCAAACGGCGTGAGTGTCATTATCGGCGGAGACCACCGTGTGGAAGAGGTCCTTCGAGATGGTGGTGTAGAACCAGCGGATCAGAGTGGCGTCGATGGACGTCCACTCCTCATCGTCCTCCATGAAGCGGGAGTCCACGGAGCCATCGATGTGATCCCGGAGATTGTACTCACGGAACACAAGGGAGAAGTACGTCTTCCAGGCATAGTAGGTGGAGGTGAGTTGATCGAGGACGACGGGAACCCGAGCGAGAATATTGAGATCACGGATGACGACGGGATCGGGGCCGTCGAAGGGGTTGGTGCGGCGGCTGCGGGTGGTACCGGTGGAACCGGGGGAGGCCATGGCCGAGAGGGGAGGGCGGCGGTGCGGCGGGAGGGATGGCGGCGCGGCGCGGGTGGCGGCACTGCGGGTGCGGGCAGAAGCGCGAGGCGGCGGCGGCACACAGGGGGGCGGCGGCGCGGCGCCGAGGAGACGCGGCGGCGGCGGCGGCACGAAGTGGCGGCGGCGATGGGATCGCGGCGGCGACGGCGGCGGCAGGAGTTAGTGTTAGGATCGTAGGTATGATACCATGTTGGAAACGAATATTTTAGCAATGCAACTCGATGTATTGATCGATGCATAGCGCACGTATATATGGAGTATAAGATGGACCATAAGCTCAACTATACAATGACTAAAAGATAGACCAGACTATACAATATACATGCACAAACCATATATTGAACAGTCGGAATA
The DNA here is from genome assembly GCF_002162155.2 of Triticum dicoccoides. Lineage (NCBI taxonomy): Eukaryota > Viridiplantae > Streptophyta > Magnoliopsida > Poales > Poaceae > Triticum > Triticum dicoccoides. The sequence continues at coordinate 612,321,669 of NC_041390.1, forward strand.
GTTTGCACCTGCCGGAGTACCGCACGCCACCGATCGATCCATGGTTTTACCGCGCCTGTCAAATCCCAAACCCTCTGCACGAGTAGACTCAGACATGATCTTACGACACCTAGCACGTAAATTCACAGGTCAAAGCGTATACGTACATCGCAGTCGGGATTTCTGATACGTACCGACCTATGGTAACGCGGTCTGAACACTGAACTAACCCTTTTCTTAGCGGAGGAGGGGTGTACGTGGACTCGCCGTCATTGCGTCTGCAGCAGCCATCATCGTCTCATAGTCTCCTCCTTTCGCCGGCCAGGAGAACATGTCCTGTCCAGCTCCGCTCCGTCCACAATTCCTTTCACACAACGCGCACAGTCACGCAAACAGGGTACAGGAGCGACACACGGCCGATCCTCACCGGCGTGCTGGTCTCGGTCGGGCTCTCAACAGCGACGCCGGAAGGCCGGTCGGCACGCCGAGTATTTGCGACCCCTGCACACATTCCTACAGCGACAGCCAGCCCTGGTGCAACAGTCCTTGTCATGAAAGAAAACAAAATGGTGTTCCCTCTTACCTTGGACCATGGATCACGTAAATTCAATTTAGCCGACTTTTTTTTATAAGATAAAACCTTGCACAAACATTTACTTTGGGTCTGAATGCATGGTTTGTATTTCTCTGTTCTCCTCTTTATCCAGTGTACCTGACCGGCATCTCCAACGCGGACTCGCAAACCTCTCGCATGGGTTTGGATCGTATTGTCTCGACAACGTAAGCCATCCAACGCGGGTCTGTATCGATCTGCTACGCAGTCTGGACACGATTTCTCCCGCAAACATGAGACAAATGTGGGGGGTTTGCGGGAGTCCGGACATATCTCCTCCTCGCCCGCACGCGTTCCCGCCCCGCGCCAGTTGCCCGCATTAATGCGCGCAGCTCAACATTGAAGACGACTCAGGGCGGACGCGACCGTCATTGAAGCGGCGTGCCGCCCGAGGGCGCAGCCCGCGACGCGTGTTCGGTATCCGCACCTGTTCAATGTCGAGACACGTGACCGGACGGGATGGGACGGATATCTATCCGTATCCGTCCATTCAATGTTGTTGTCCGTTCGGATGCTGCCATTAAGAAGGTTCGTCAGCCGAGAAACCCACTCCGACGTGGCTCATTGACGCACCCGAACGCCTAGCCTCATCGGGATCTGCTATTTAAAGGGGCCCACACGCGGCTCTCCACACCACAACACAAGCCCCTCCCTTCCCATCCTCCTTCCTGGCACTGCATTTGCCTGGTACAACATGTTCCTCCTGGAGGACCAGCGGCGGGCGGAGGGCCAGATCTACGGCGAGCGGGCGAGCGAGGAGGCCATGGTCGTGATGAACCCCAACTTCGTCGCAGAGCAACGTGCCATCTATGATGTCGTCGACGAACCATCAGGCAGACTGGTGGGACTATGACAGCGCCAGGGCCATCATTTTCATCGTGGACCTCACGTCCACCTGCGACGGATAGGTCGTGGACTCCCCCGAGGATGAGTAGGCCACGGGAGGCGGTAGGGCCTTGTGTCCGGCCCATGTGGGCCGGTCTGTCTCCCGTGTTCTACTCTTCCTCGCCGGAGACCACACATTCACTTCATCGGTCTTGTTGCCGGTGCTCACGAAGATGGCAGATGGAGGACGACACGGGTGTTGGGGAACGTAGTAATTTCAAAAAAAAATCCTACGCACACGCAAGATTATGGTGATGCATAGCAACGAGAGGGGAGAGTGTTGTCTACGTACCCTCGTAGACCGGAGAGTGTTGTCACCGTCTCCGCGATCAGATCGTAGAAACCTTATTTTCTTGTCATGATGATTTTCCACTTCACCCTGAAATTATTTAAACTTCTCAAATGTTTCAGACTTATGTTTCATCAAGTAGATATACTCATGTCTGCTCAAATCATCTATGAAGGTCAGAAAATAACGATACCCGCCGCGAGCCTCAACACTCATTGGACTGCATACATCAGTATGTACTATTTCCAATCAAGTTTGTTGCTCGCTCCATTGTTCCGGAGAACGGAGTCTTAGTCATCTTGCCCATGAGGCATGGTTCGCAAGTACCAAGTGATTCATAATCAAGTGGTTCCAAAAATCCATCAGTATGAAGTTTCTTCATGCGCTTTACACCAATATGACCTAAACGGCAGTGCCACAAATAAGTTGCACTATCATTATTAACTTTGCATCTTTTGGCTTCAATATTATGAATATGTGTAACACTATGATCGAGATCCAACGAACTATTTTCATTGGGCGTATGACCATCGAAGGATTTATTCATGTAAACAGAACAACAATTATTCTCTCACTTTAATGAATAACTGTATTGCAATAAACATGATCAAATCATATTCATGCTCAACGCAAACACCAAATAACACTTATTTAGTTTCAACACTAATCCTGAAAGTATAGGGAGTGTGCGATGATGATCATATCAATCTTGGAACTACTTCCAACACACATCGTCACCTCACCCTTTACTAGTTTCTGTTTATTCTGCAACTCCCGTTTTGAGTTATTACTCTTAGCAACTGAACCAGTATCAAATGCCGAGGGGTTGCTATAAACACTAGTAAAGTACACATCAATAACACGTATATCCAATATATCTTTGTTTACCTTGCCATCCTTCTTATCCACCAAATACTTGGGGCAGTTCCACTTCCAATGACCAGTCCCTTTGCAGTAGAAGCACTTAGTCTCAGGCTTAGGATCAGACTTGGGCTTCTTCACTTGAGCAACAACTTGCTTGCCGTTCTTCTTGAAGTTCCCCTTCTTCCCTTTGCCCTTTCCTTGAAACTAGTGGTCTTGTCAACCATCAACACTTGATGTTCTTCTTGATTTCTACCTTCGTTGATTTCAGCATCACGAAGAGCTTGGGAGTTGTTTCCGTTATCCTTGCATATTATAGTTCATCACGAAGTTCTACCAACTTGGTGATGGTGATTAGAGAATTTTGTCAATCACTATGTTATCTGGAAGATTAACTCCCACTTGATTCAAGCGATTGTAGTACCCAGACAATCTGAGCACATGCTCACTAGTTGAGCGATTCTCCTCCATCTTTTAGCAATAGAACTTGTTGGAGACTTTATATCTCTCAACTCGGGTATTTGCTTGAAATATTAACTTCAACTCCTGGAACATCTCATATGGTCCATGACGTTCAAAACGTCTTTGAGGTCCCGATTCTAAGCCATTAAGCATGGTGCACTAAACTATCAAGTAGTCATCATATTGAGCTAGTCAAACGTTCATAACGTCTGCATCTGCTCCTGCAATAGGTCTATCACCTAGTGGTGCATCAAGGACATAATTCTTCTGTGCAGCGATGAGGATAAACCTCAGATCACGGATCCAATCCGCATCATTGCTACTAATATCTTTCAACACAATTTTCTCTAGGAACATATCAAAATAAACACAGGGAAGCAACAACGCGAGCTATTGATCTACAACATAATTTGCAAAATACTACCAGCACTAAGTTCATGATAAATTTAAGTTCAATTAATCATATTACTTAAGAACTCCCACTTAGATAGATATCCCTCTAATCCTCTAAGTGATCACGTGATGCAAATCAACTAAACCATGTCCGATCATCACGTGAGATGGAGCAGTTTCATTGGTGAACATCACTATGTTGATCATATCTACTATATGATTCACGCTCGACCTTTCGGTCTCCGTGTTCCGAGGCCATATCTGTATATGCTTGGCTCGTCAAGTATAACCTGAGTATTCCGCGTGTGCAACTGTTTTACTCCCGTTGTATTTGAACGTAGAGCCTATCACACACGATCATCACGTGGTGTCTCAGCACGAAGAACTTTCGCAACGGTGCATACTCAGGGAGAACACTTCTTGATAATTAGTGAGAGATCATCTTAAAATGCTACCGTCAAACTAAGAAAAATAAGACGTATAAAAGATAAACATCATATGCAATCAAAATATGTGACATGATATGGCCATCATCATCTTGCGCCTTTGATTTCCATTTTCGAAGCACCGTCGTGATCACATCGTCACCGACGCGACACCTTGATCACCATCGTAGCATCATTGGCGTCTCGCCAATCTTATGCTTCCATGACTGTCGCTGCCGCTTAGTGATAAAGTAAAGCATTACAACGCAATTGCATTGAATACAATAAACGACAACCATATGGCTCCTGCCAGTTGCCGATAATTTGGTTACAAAACATGATCATCTCATACAATAAAATTTAGCATCATGTCTTGACCATATCACATCACAACATGTCCTGCAAAAACAAGTTAGACGTCCTCTACTTTGTTGTTGCAAGTTTTACGTGGCTGCTACGGGCTTAAGCAAGAACCAATCTTACCTACGCATCAAAACCACAACGATAGTTTATCAAGTTGGTGCTGTTTTAACCTTCGCAAGGACCGGGCGTAGCCACACTCGGTTCAACTAAAGTTGGAGAAACTGACACCCGCTAGCCACCTTTGTGCAAAGCACGTCGGGAGAACCGGTCTCGCGTAAGCGTACGCGTAATGTCGGTCCGGACCGCTTCATCCAACAATACCGCCGAACCAAAGTATGACATGCTGGTAAGCAGTATGACTTATATCGCCCACAACTCACTTGTGTTCTACTCGTGCGTATAACATCAACACATAAAACCCAGGCTCGGATGCCACTGTTGGGGAACGTAGTAATTTTAAAAAAAATTCCTACGCACACGCAAGATCATGGTGATGCATAGCAACGAGAGGGGAGAGTGTTGTCTACGTACCCTCATAGACCGGAAGCGGAAGAGTTATGACAACGCGGTTGATGTAGTCGTACGCCTTCACGGCCCGACCGATCAAGCACCGAAACTACGACACCTCCGAGTTCTAGCACACGTTCAGCTCGATGACGATCCCCAGACTCCGATCCAGCAAAGTGTCGGGAAAGAGTTCCGTCGGCACGACGGCGTGGTGACGATCTTGATGTTCTACCGTCGCAGGGCTTCGCCTAAGCACCGCTAGAATATTATCGAGGATTATGGTGGAAGGGGGCACCACACACGGCTAAGAAAACGATCACGTGGATCAACTTGTGTGTCTAGGGGTGCCCCCTGCCCCCGTATATAAAGGAGTGGAGGAGGGGAGGGCCGGCCCTCTCTATGGCGCGCCCTAAGGGAGTCCTACTCCCACCGGGAGTAGGATTCCCCCTTTCCTAGTTCAACTAGGAGTCCTTCCATGTAGTAGGAGTAGGAGACAAGGAAGGGGAAGAGGGAAGAGAAGGAAGGAGGGGGCGCAGCCCCTCCCCTTAGTCCAATTCGGACTAGGCCGTGGGGGGGGCGCGCGACCTGCCTCTCCCTCTCCCCTAAAGCCCAATAAGGCCCATATACTTCTTCTCTTGTATTCTCGTAACTCCCCGGTACTCCGAAAAATACCCGAACCACTCGGAACCTTTCCGATGTCCGAATATAGTCGTCCAATATATCGATCTTTACATCTCGACCATTTCGAGACTCCTCGTCATGTCCCTGATCTCATCCGGGACTCCGAACGCCTTCGGTACATCAAAACTCATAAACTCATAATATAACTGTCATCGAAACCTTAAGCGTGCAGACCCTACGGGTTCGAGAATAATGTAGACATGACCGAGACACGTCTCCGGTCAATAACCAATAGCGGAACCTGGATGCTCATATTGGCTCCTACATATTCTACGAAGATCTTTATCAGTCAGACTGCATAACAATATACGTTGTTCCCTTTGTCATCGGTATGTTACTTGCCCGAGATTCAATCGTCGGTATCTCAATACCTAGTTCAATCTCATTACCGGCAAGTCTCTTTACTCGTTCCGTAATACATCATCTCGCAACTAACTCATTAGTTACAATGCTTGCAAGGCTTATGTGATGTGCATTACCGAGAGGGCCCAGAGATACCTCTCCGACAATCGGAGTGACAAATCCTAATCTCGAAATACGCCAACCCAACATTTATCTTTGGAGACACCTGTAGAGCTCCTTTATAATCACCCAATTACGTTGTGACTTTTGGTAGCACACAAAGTGTTCCTCCGGTAAACGGGAGTTGCATAATTTCATAGTCATAGGAACATGTATAAGTCATGAAGAAAGCAATAGCAACATACTAAACGATCGAGTGCTAAGCTAATGGAATGGGTCAAGTCAATCACATCATTCTCCTAATGATGTGATCCCGTTAGTCAAATAACAACTCTTTGTCTATGGTTAGGAAACATAACCATCTTTGATTAACGAGCTAGTCAAGTAGAGGCATACTAGTGACACTCTGTTTGTCTATGTATTCACACATGTGTTATGTTTCCGGTTTATACAATTCTAGCATGAATAATAAACATTTATCATGAAATAAGGAAATAAATAATAACTTTATTATTGCCTCTAGGGCATATTTCCTTTCAACGGGCGCCTCCGCCGTAGGTTAGGTACAAACAGATACGGGAGATAATTTGCGGGTTGCCGTTGGAGATGCCCTAAAAGTGCATGCATCTTTCTGTGCATGATCGAAGCACCCTTTGTAACAACTCATGTATTTCTAATAATTCTTATGGCAACATTATAAAGAAAACATTTTTTTGAGAGAAAACAGTCAGGCTTTACTAATTAATCAAAGTGTTTACACTGATCGCTAAAGGATCATGGGGGTTACCCAACCAAACATGTCTTCCTAAAGTGAGAGAGATACCAAATCTAGCTAACCTATGAGCATCGGTATTCGAGTCTCTAGATTCATGAATAAAGTTACAAGAAATAAAAGTATTTTCCTGATCTCTAATCTCTTTAATAATTCCTTCACGACTTTCTCCCCCACCCTTTTGAATGTAATCAACAACCAGTTTGCAATCTGAAGCCACACAAGGCTAACGGATTCCCGGATCGTCCGCCAATGCTAGTGCTTCTCGGCACACTATTGCTTCAACATGTGTAGGGTCTAGAAGGCCTCGAATAACCAGCACTGATGGTCCAAGATAGGTGGCATCACGGTTGCGACATATTGCAACAGCTCCACCAACGTCATAATCTTGAGAGATCACTGCATCGACATTGAATTTAGTGCACCCTTCAGGAGGTGGTCTCCATCTTGGCACCGCTACACTCATCAGATGGGCTGGTCTTGCTTGCGGCACTGTTGGGACGTGAATCTATTCCAACTCGGCGATGTATCTACTCAGGAACAAATGAGTTGACAAAAGACTCTCGTTAATTCCTTCACGAATGAATTTTCATCTTGCCAGCAAAACCCCCCATAGAGTGACAATGAACCGAGTTAAGGCCTCCTTTGGTTTGTAGGAATCTCATAGGTTTTCTATATGATAGGATTTGCATAGGAAATTTTCCTTTGAAGCCCTTTGGTTTGTAGGAATGGATTCCTATTCATATGTAGGATAGGAATCAATCCTTCACATTTTTGAGGAAAAAAAACATTAGCTAAGACTCAATTGAAAAATTCCTATCAAATGCATCAAATGACATTTCTTTCTCTATAGGAATTGAGATACATGTCATCTCACTTCCTATGATCTTCCTATTCCTATAACATTCCTATCCTATGAACCAAAGGAGGCATAAATCCATATGAGGGAGAACCTCTATCATAAATAAAATCCAGTTTCGCGCAAGAGGTTCTGTAGTAGCCATCATGTGCTCAAGTAATTCTTGGTCCACAAGGGCCCAAACACACCTTGCCATCGAGCACTCGATGAGGCCGTGTCTCTATGAATCTTGCATTGCGCACACACTACATACATCATTGTCGGTCATATTCCTATACTTCCTCAAGTCCTCGGCTGGCAAAGAATGTCGGGGCAAGACGCCATATGAACATATTTAACTTGGCTAGCACCGGTACATTCCACAAGGAGGCTCATGACTTCTCAGTTGCAGAGTTATCAGAAGACCCTGCACTATTTTCCAACCAATCTTCCCTCCTTTTTCTAGTAGAAATAATCATACGGTAAGCTGAACGAACACTGAACCTTTCGGATCTTTCATAGTTCCATGCTCAAAAATCATCTATATTCCATGTGGGGATCTGAAGAATGGTCGAAGCATCATATGGAAGAAAAACCTCATTAATGACTTCCACATTCCATCGAGTATTTGCATAATCAATAAGCTCAGACACCATTTGAGGTGGAACATTGACTCGAGACACAATTGGTCGCATATTTGCATTCCTTGGTATCCAATTCTCCCTCTGAATATCAACAGTGGTTCCATTACCCACACGTTTGACCAACCCCGACTTCAACATATCACGGCCCTCTATAATTTCTTGTCAAATTTGACTTGGATGATTACCCAATGTAGCATCAAGGATAATTAATGACCTCGGGGAGATAAACAGCCTTCAATTTCCTAGCACTCAATCTCCAAGCTTGTCTCGCCAGAAGGGCCAAGTTAAAGATATAGAAGTCTTTGAACACTCCCATATATTTTGGCATGGTCAGTGTGTCCCAAGACACCCAATGTGGCTTCCTCTTGTCCCTATTACTCCCCCACTAGAAGGATCTTATCAATGAAGCCAAGTGGTCGCAAAGCCGTCTTCATAATTTAAAACAATACATCAAAATACCGGTTTCTTAAGAAAAAAACATCTTAGGGTAACCAATCTGGTATGCTCGTATGACATACGGATCCTTGTTTTCTCCTGCCGTACGAAGTACAACCCAATTACCCAAAAGTGGTTGTACTAGTAGAAAGACGACTTTTAGTACCGGTTCATAAGGACCTTTAGTACCGGTTCTGGAACCGGCACTAAAGAGTGGGGACTAAAGGTCCCCCCCTTTAGTCCCGGTTCAACACGAACCGGGACCAAAGGCCCACCACGTGGCACGAGGCGCGCCATGGTCTGGGGGACCTTTAGTACCGGGTTTTTTTGATTTATTTTTGAAATAAAGCAAAAACAACCCGTCTACTGGGCCGGCACGGCCTGCATACGACTAGAAACCCAACCTCTAGTTGGGCCAGGATGCAGGCCCGTACAGCCCAATAGGCCCACAGGGCAGAAGACTTGCAATAGGCCCACAAAGGCCTGCTTAGAGAGGAGCTCGACACGGTAGCCGCGGCGGGGCTTATAAACTGGTGTGAGCTCCTCTCAACTAGCAAGGTGGGACTAAACATTGTGCACTCCGGGTGGCAGCGCACCACCTTTAATACCGGTTGGTGGCTCCAACCGGTACTAAAGGAGGGGGGGTCTTTAGTACCGATTGGAGCCACCAACCCGTACTAAAGGCCACCACCTCTTTAGTACCGGTTCGTGGCACGAACCGATACTAAAGGTTCGCCAAGAACCGGTACTAATGAGCGCCTCCCGCCTAGTCGTTGGAACCGGCACTATTGGTCACATTAGTGCCGGCTCAAATACAAACCGGGATTAATGAGCTAAACATTTGACCCTTTTTCTACTAGTGTTGGTCTGAAATCGTTCGAGGCAAATCAGGAGCAAGTTTGGTAGGTACATACCTCGCAAAAAAAAGTTTGCTAAGGGCATGTGCAATGATTGATAAGGTAGTCTTATCTTAAGTCTTGCATGTAATTTAGAGATGACAACAAAAATTGTCTACAATGGGTCATCTTTTAGTCTTATCTTCAATAATTAGTCATTCGTAAAAACGTGGCGAGACATATTATGCTAAGGGCATGTACAATGGTGCTATTTTAGAAGTGCCATATTGGATAAGTGATGAGGTGGAGGAGAGAGAACTCATAAGAAAAGGTTTGTCTTCTCTTCTTATTTAAGAGAAGACAAGAGATGATCTCTTAACACAATATGTCTCATCATGTTTTTAGGAATGGCTAGTTACTAGAGATAATGCTAAGAGATGACCCATTATAGACTTCTTTTCTTTTCATCTCTAAATTACATGCAAGACTTAAGGTAAGACTATCCTACATGCCCTAAGAGATCATCTTTTGTCTTCTCTTAAATAAGAAAAGACAAAGATTTTCTTATGAGTTCTCTCTTCACCTCATTATTTATCCTACGTGGCACTTCTAAAATAGCATAATTATACATGCTCTTACTCGTCACTATCTTCCAAGAGGAAATTTACTCGTCACTATCTTCCAAGAGGAAATTTACTCTTCACTAATCATTCGTACTTCTGCTACAGTTCTTTTTATTTGAGAAACTGTGGGTCACAGTGGTCCATGGGGATGGATGGATGATGTGCCACCCCGGGTCCTCGGTGGATCGTGGCCACTCGGATAGGATCACACAATTCGTGCAGGGCCCGCCCGGAGGGCCCACACTGTTCCCAGCCGACGAGAAGAGGGCCCATTTGAGGACGACAGGGTCAGTCCCCCTCCGCTGGATAAACCGAGTAATTCGGCTCATTTCTAAAATCATTATTATCACGCCGCAAACACAAGGCAACAAGAAAATGGGAAGCAGCAATTTCAAGAAAAGCAAAAAAAATAGTACCGGATGAATTCTCGAAACACTCACCGGATAAACACTCCGTCGGTCGGCAACATGGCATCACCGTTTTCCAATTAAAGAAAACGCAAACGGAAAGCATGATCACACACCCTACTTTAGAGGATTATATTTAGCATCAGCAAACTTGTGAGGCACCTTACTTACTAAACTTGCACAGCTGATGATGGCGCCGTCGTTACGGCATGAACAACCCCTTTCCACAATTAAAAAGACGATTTGCATAACCTAATCCGACGGCGCGGCCGCTTTCCAGCCAGATATGCGGCGTGGCAGTGGCAGAGGATACATTACAATGCATCCATATGGATGGATATATACAGGTGTTTTCCTGCCCTCCGGCGCCTTTAACCGGAAGGCTCCTAATCATTCTTTAATCCTCCTCCTAATGCATGCTTAAACAACGCGATTAACATGCCTCGGACGAACTAAATTAGCATTGTGCTCTGGCGAGTCTCGTCCACAGAAACCACCCCGGCCCGGCTTTCATGGCCGCTAACTACCAACTGGCGCTCACATGGCCTCATGCATGTGTTGTTAGTTAATATGGTTACATGCATCTGGGTCAATACTAATCACATTTGTCAGTGAAGTCTGGCCATGCATGTGAACCATCCTTCTTTATCCAAGTATATATGAACTTGTACAATTTCTTTAGAATATTTCACCCCAATAGGCATTGGATAGATTAGCGAGATCTATGAAAGGGTGTGGCTAGGTCTCAGTCAACTGAGATTTAACCAAATCTTAATCAAGCGACATAACGTGCTACAGATAAAAAAACTATTTTTTTTTATAGATCTCAATGTAAAATCTCATGGATATATCATCGATTGAGACTCGACTAATTTTGGCGGCCTCACGTTTGACGGCTGGTTTGGCCGCATGCGCCACCGTGCGGTGCCAGCAGCCTGCCAGATCCGCCGTCGATCGCCAGGACGCAAGCGGTGAGTTTTGTCGCCGACGACGACGCGGATCCGGATCGGCAGGACTCGGTGCTCACGGGAATTCGACAGCGGCAGTAACAAAGATCCGGCCCAGCGCTCCGGCCGGCCGGGGCCAGGCGGGCAGGCAGGCAGACAGGTGGGAGCCAGCGCCTGCGACGCACGATCGCCGTGGCCCAGATTTTGACCAGGGGAAACGACTCGACCGGATCCCCCCCGGCGGCGACAGCGCGCCAGTGCGCCACTGCGGCCGGCTGGGCCTCAACTGCCCGACTGCCTAACACGTTGCCGGAATTAACTCCTCGTCCGTCTCCCCCCGCGCGCGCGCCGGCGTGGCCCAGGGTTCGGACCGACTGGCTGCCATGCCTGCCGCGGCGGCACATGGAAGGTCTGCCGCCGCTGCTGCCGGTGGTGGCGCCTCGTGGACGTGGACGTGGCGTCGTGGCGCGCTGCCAGATTTCTACCGCCGCGTGGAGTTACTGTGGGCGAGCGTGCGACGCGCCCACCACCACGGGGGCAGCCTGCGACCTGCCTGCGACCACGGGCGCTGCCAGATTTCGAACCGTGAGGCACGCACGGCACGGCAGCTCGGGAAGAGACAACTGGCCACCGCGAAGCGAACGGCAAGATAGAAAAACGTTGCTACTTCAGGGGCATGGGCCATGGCAAAATCGCTGCGTCCACCAAACTCGTGCCGCGCGTCCACGCCGGGAGAGCGACCTCCTCAGCTGCGATTTTTTTAGTACGGTCGTTGGTGACAAGGGTTTTATTATACTCTTGGATTGGATCTGGTTTACCGCTTAGTCCTGTCGTGTGAGTAATCTTTTTTTTTCTATTGTCTTCTCCCATGAATCCACGATTATCATCCTTCATCAAGATACTACTCCCTCTATCCCATAATGTAAGCCTTTTGCTGGTTGGTTCCATTATCACAAAGCCGCTCTCAAATTGGCTTGGTTCCAAGATGTAGAATCCATGTTGAATCACCACTTAGCGGGATGTAAGAACGTTTTTCAAGCTAACATGGCTTCAAAAGCGTTCTTATATTATGGGATGGAGGTACATGTTATTTCATTTTTTTCGCCAATGATACCACCCATCACCAAAATTCTAGTGTATTGTATACACCATTTTTCACCAAAAAATAATTATACATGCAATTAAAAAAAATTATCGGCGGTGGCTCCCATATTCTCCTCATATACCATCTATGAAACATTTACGAAAAAATGCCTCATATACCTACATCCATGATCGATGAAGGTTTTGTGCCTTCTCGTCGACCCATACTATGCATAGTGTTTGTCGGAGGTTGTTGCAACAGTCCATCGTGTTATGATTCTCGTCGGTCGATGGTGGCATGGCGTGGTCCTCACCCTTGCCCTTACGCCTTCCAGGGGATGGAGATTCATCAATGCATCAATGGACAATTATCTATAGGAATAATCTTCGACGACTCAAGCAACACGTTTCACTTTGGGGAGAACTTTCGGTGATGCCTCAACCATGTAATCCCGTGTCATCAGACACAGCCGACCGATAGAGGAGCATCAGTAACAAAAGTATCATCTATAGAGATCATATTAGGGAATGACTATATCTAAAACTTTAGACCGATGCATAACACGCCCCTATGTGAGATCATACACCACTCGCAGGAAGCAGATCTATATGTCATTCAATTCTTTACGAATAAATGCCTCCTATACCTACACCCGATAGATGAAGGCTTTGGCCTTCTCCTCGATGCCTAATTTGCTCCCATGGTCGCCGGAGGTCACTATAACACAATCTGTCGTGTTATGATCTTCGTCCATCAATGGTGGTGTGTCATCATCCTGCCCGAGAGTTTTCCACTGGACGGACGTTCGTCGACGTTTGAATCAACCGAACACTTTTTGAATAGGTATCTAAATATTCGACGATGTTTACACGGAAAAACATCGACGGCTCGAGAGGCACATTTCAATTTGGGGTAGTTGTTCAGTATTTTTTCTTTTTTGTCCCATGATCATCATCCTTCGCCAAGAAACGACTATTTCATTCAACTGTCTTACCCATGATATCACCAATCACCAAAAATCTATATGTCATCCAATTTCCTCACCGACTATCCTTCTCCGTGTGTGGCGCAGCGGCTCCTACTTATGTAGATCATGTATTTTCTCTCAAGAAAATGCCACGAACGCAGCGATCATCATCACTTTTTATGGGCCAACCCTGTCACATTATTCTTCGATTGTATATTTTTTTACTAGCAACCAACCTCCTTTTCCGGTTGTCTAGCCGTCGGTACAACGAGTGTTTTTTTAAGGGGGCACGGTGCCTTCTCATACCTATGTAGTCATGCATTTTGTCGCACAAGGGCATCCGTCGTCATCGCTTTTACTCGACGATAGGTGCTCGTAAATATGGTTAGGGGGGAGGGGGGTTGCGGTTGGGAGGGCAGTTGGAGGTTGTTGGTCACAATCGGTGTCACCCTCCTACCCAAAACTTGCCCGCGTACCATCTACAAAATCATTTCATGTAAATGCGTCCTATACCAACACCCGTGACCGATGAAGCCTTTGTCCTTCTCGTCGACGCCCGATTTTGCCGCCGTGGTCGTCGGAGGTCACCATAACATAATCCATGGACGTTCGTCGATGTTTTGAACCGAACGAACACCTTTCGAACAAGTCTATATGTTCGGCAGCCTTTATAGGGAAAAACAACGGCGGTGCGGGCCAAGTGTTGCCACGCATCTCCCGACGCAGCCCAGAGCGGAGGAGCCCAACTCCCCGCCAAAACTCTCCCTAATCGCACCGCTAATCCCACCCGCACCCGCCCGCCTTATAACGCCTCCACGCGCCCCATCCCCCCATCCATCCCCATCGCCGCCACCAACCCTAGCCCCCGCCGCCATGGCCGACTCC
>NC_041390.1:612336203-612346778 GCF_002162155.2 Triticum dicoccoides
CGACTCCACCACCACCACCAACGCCTCCCCCGACTCCGCCTCCGCCCCGCCCCCGGCCCCGGCGGTGCCGGCCAAGGTGCGGCTGATGGTCAGCTACGGGGGCCGCATCCAGCCGCGGCCGCACGACAACCAGCTCTCCTACGTCAACGGCGACACCAAGATCCTCTCCATCGACCGCCCGCTCCGCTTCCCCGACTTCTACGCGCGCCTCGCCGGCCTCGCCGCCGCCCGCGGGGACCTCTGCGTCAAGTACCAGCTCCCCGGCGAGGACCTCGACGCGCTCGTCTCCGTCACCAACGACGAGGACCTCGAGCACCTCGTCATCGAGTACGACCGCCTCCACCTCTTCCGCGCCCCCGCCGCGCCGGGATCTGGCGGTTCTTCCCGGGGCGGCTCCACGCCCAGGCTCCGCGTCTTCCTCTTCCCCGTCGCCCCGCCCCCGCGCCCCGCCTCCCCGCCCAAGCCGCCGCAGCAGGAGCTGCAGCGCGAGTGGTACCTCGACCTCAAGTCCGCCAGCCCGCCTCCGCTGCCGCAGGCCCTGCCGTCGCAGATGCAGAACCAGCAGATGCAGCAGCCGCAGGTCATGATGAAGCAGGAGGCGGTGCCCGTCCAGTCGCCCCCTCCCGCCGCGCCCATGGCCGTGCCGCAGTCGGTGGTGGCGGCGTCCAAGACCGGCCCCGACTACCTCTTCGGCTTCGACTACGGCTTCATGCCGCCGCCCGCGGTCAAGGTCAAGGACCCGGCCGGCGATCCGCCCAAGATGAGGGAGAACGTCCCCGTCGAGATCCCGCCCAAGAATGAAGACCGACACCCCAACCCCAACCCGGCCGCGGACAACAACAACAACAACGCCATGGTGTCTCCCGCCGTCTCGCCCGCCGAGTTCCCTCGCCAGATCCCGGACCTCGAGAAGCTCCAGCTCGCTGACAACGCCACCCAGCAGCAGCAGCCACCACCAGCTCCTGCTCCGGCTCCGGCGCCCCAGGCCGCCCCTGCTCCTGCTCCGGTCGTCGCCCCGGCCGCCCCTGTCCCGGCGCCCTTGTCGAGGAACGGCAGCGACGACTCCCTCACCCGCGCCTACCCTCCAGCCACCGCCACCCCGACTGCCGCAGCAGACTACTATGTCACCAAGTTCCCGGAGAAGCCCCCCGTCCCGCCTCCATCATCGGCTCCCCCTGCGGCGGCCTTCCTGCCGGTGCCGGGCAGGTATGGTTCTGTTGCCCCTGGCTCTGGCGCCGACCCTGGCCCTTTCTTCTTCATCCCGGCGCCGCCCCATGGGTACTACACCAGCGCCAACCCCGGCGGCACCTCCTACTACGCCGTCCCGCACAACAACGGCAATGCCAACGGGAACGGCACCGCACCCGCCCCCGCCGTGTCGAGCGCTCAGGGCTACCCGCAGGTGGCGTACGACAGCAACGGCCGCGCCGTCTACTACACCGGCCTGCTCCCACAGTACCCTTCGGCCGTCAACGGCGGCGGCATGTCGGCGTCCTCTGCCGTGCTCGGTACGGAGCCCTCGAAGCCGGTGGCGGTGAAGCCGACCGTGTCGTGATCGATCGCCAGCCAGCTCAAGCCGCCTATCCTAAATTCAGTATGGGTTAACAGAGTCTGTCTGCCAGCCAATTTTCGTTCGTTCGTTGGATCGTCCAAGTCAATATGGGTTAAATATGTCTAGTTGGAATTCGTTATTGTGTCTAGTAATTCACCTATGATTTTTGCCTTTTTGTTTAGAAGTTTTCGGTTTGGGGTTCGTTCGTTCTGTTGTGATATGCAACTAGGAGTGAGTGCTGCTGCTTGGTGTGCTTAGATGTACATACAGTCCTTTGTGGACATAATGGATATTATATTAGCATGTTGGAGAGTTATTTAATTATCTGCATTGCCTCTTGAGTTTTGTCACTGCTGCTTTGTTTTGTTTAATCCTCTTGAGTTGAATTTGTTATTGCCGATTGTCAATGTGGCTAAATTGGCCATGTGATCTGTTGTGTTGTTTCGAAGCAAAGATATGAATTGAGGATGCAAATATCCCAGTGACAGTGAGGCTCCCAGTAGTATTTTGTTAATGTGCATACCAACTAGCTCTGCAGAATGGAAGCTCTCGCCTGATGAAGCACAGTGGCTCCCTGTGTTCTTCACGGGGAGCTAGGCTGCTGCATTTATGTTTGTGTGTATGAACAGCCGTGAATGCTGGTTGTTGTGTTCATGCAGCGGCACGGGAGATGTCGGCTGTGGTTTCTGATACTCTCAGATTATGAGTTGGTGTTTCATCTTTTTGGGTTCATGATAACCATGATTATTTAGGTTGTTGCTTTTAGTTCTCTCATGTTATGACTTATGAGATGTCGTTTCAGTCGTTTTTGTGAGTTTACCGCTCAGCTTTGGGCACTAAATTTAGTGAAATTTGGTGGAGAGCAGTCCTATGAAGGGAGCAGAGCACGCTGTTGTTGAACTGTTTTGCTGATCAAAATGAATGGAGAAGCTGAGATTTGACGAAATGTCGGCCCATGACCGTGCGTGTTAACTTCTGTCAGGCCGTGTGCTTTAACAATCCTGCAGCTGCTTCTGCAGGTAACACAACATGTCCTGTCTCTGGGCCAGACCTGATCATACCGATGATATTTATGCTGTCAACAGGAGTCATCATCCTGATGATGCCGTATTAAGACACCCGAGCTGTGCAAGACAGTTTCTGCCTTCTCTGTCAAAAGAAATTTATCCTGCTTGTTTCATCGTCCATGTATGTGAGCCAGCATGGCTGAGCACTAGCTGCTGCTGCTGCCTCCCTGTGCTGGGCAAAGTGCATCTGCATATCTGCATTACTGCTTATTTACTGGGGCTGCTGCATTTGCATTGCATGCCATATCTACTCATCCTGACCTACACTGCTCTTCTGGTGGAAGCGTGGAGAGGGAGACCGGGAAAACGCGGGAACAAGCTGCACAGCGAAGATGATCTTGCATTCATTCTTTCGAGGTGCCATTGGAGGCAGCATCAGCCCATCATCATCATCATCATGCTCATGCTGCTGATACATGCTCATGCGCCCTTTTGGGCAAAGATGTTTTGCTGGCGAGCGAGCGAGGTGGCTTTTTGACCAAAGTGCAGTGTAATCCAATGTGCCCCTGGGCTCTGGGTGTGCATATATATAATCTGCTGCTGCCGCTTTTGCTAACCTGGCTCCGGCTGTCTGTCATCGGCGGCAGATGCAGGGCAGGGTGGGGGGCATCTGGAGTTGTGACCAGACCACCTTGGTTATCACTTGGACATGTAATCCACTCCCTGACACTGCCTTGCTTCACTGCTGCCATGTGCAGCACCATTGGCCCGCCCATGGGTTCAACTCAGGCTGTTTTCGAGGTTGTTTTACTGTGCTAATGCAGTGTTCCAAGGTTGACCATGGCGCATGCTTTGGGCCAAAGGAAAAGGAACTCATTATACGGCAAAATTTTGTACCTACCATTTTCTGCTATTCCCTCCGATCAGCTTTAAAACACACCGCTTGTTTGTCCCAAGTCAAACAATGTACGCCGGGTTAAGATAATTGGCTCGCGAATTCCCCTTTCCGCCGCTCACAAATCGGTCAAAAAGGAACAACTTGTGCGGTTGTGAGGCACAAATTAGCTCGTGGAACACTCATTCGCAAATTTACAGTGAACGTGGCCAAATTTACAGAGATAAATAAACCTCAGGACAGTGAGACGCTAGCTTAGGGGTACTATTTCCCCCTCCTCTCACCAAATTGTTGTGCACGGTCGTTACCATCTGACACTGGAAATCTCACTACTAGGAAAATGGCTATAGATGGAATTGACACTAATGACGCACCAGACATGTGGTGCGCGATTACTATATACTAATGGCGCACCATGTGTTGGTGCGCCATTAGTGTGCAAATACTAATGGCGCACCACGTCCACGGTGCGTCATTAGTAATTTTTTTTAATTTTTTCAAAACTACTAATGGCGCACCGTGGGAGTGGTGCGCCATTACTAGTTGAACTAGTAATGGCGCACCACATCCACGGTGCGCCATTAGTAAATTTTTTTTAATTTTTTTCAAAACTACTAATGGCGCACCGTGGGAGTGGTGTGCCATTACTAGTTGAACTAGTAATGGCGCACCATGCTACGGTGCGCCATTAGTAACTTGGCCCAAACATTCGCCCGAATGCACCCCCTCGGACCGCCTTTTCAGTTTCAAAATAAATAAAAGAAAATGATAGGAATGTCAAAAAAATAAAAGAAAATAAGATTTCCATGTGATATGTGGTCTAGTTGTTAGCAAAATTTACAAACATGAATTTTCGACTTTTTTGCAAAATCTCTCGAGAATTTGTAAAAATGGGCATAACTTTTGCGTACGAACTCGGATGAAAAAGTTTTTTATATGAAAAATCATCTACTCGAGATTTCCTTGTTAAACATTTTCAAAATCCTCAAAAACCTAACAGAAAAAAAGATACGGGGCTTTTAAGATCTGAAGAGGCAAAAA
This sequence comes from Triticum dicoccoides, assembly GCF_002162155.2. Lineage (NCBI taxonomy): Eukaryota > Viridiplantae > Streptophyta > Magnoliopsida > Poales > Poaceae > Triticum > Triticum dicoccoides. The sequence goes on from NC_041390.1 coordinate 612,340,699, forward strand.
AATTCAAAAAAAATTCAAACTTACTAATGGCGCACCTGCCCATGGTGCGCCATTAGTATCTTTCCTCCTTCAAAATTCAAAATAATTTAAAAAAAAGTTACTAATGGCGCACCTGCCCATGGTGCGCCATTAGTATCTTTCCTCCTTCAAAATTCAAAATAATTTAAAAAAAAGTTACTAATGGCGCACCTGCCCATGTTGCGCCATTAGTATCTTCCCGCCTTGAAAATTCAAAATAAATCAAAAAAATAAAAAAAGTTAGTAATGGCGCACGCCATGACTATGTCGTATATATGGCTGGGCGCACCTCCTCCACTCCACCTATCCTCTACTCCATCTCCTTCTCTCCTCCACTCCATCTCCTCCTCTCCTCCACTCCATCTTCCCTTCTCTCCTCCACCATACTACCCTCCTCCTCTTCGGCGACCTCCTCCTCCTCCTCCTCTCCGGCGACCTCCTCCTCCTCTCCGGCGACCTCCTCCTCTCCGGGGACCTCCTCCTCCCTCCTCTCCTCTCCTCCCCTCCCCTTCCCTCACGGTTTCTCCTCCCTCCTCTCCGGTGAGCTCCTCCTCCCTCCTCTCCTTCCATTCCCTCATGGTTTCTCCTTCCTCCTCTCCGATGCTTCGGTGAACTCCTCTCTGGCGACCTCCTCCTCCTCTCCGGCGATGTAGGCGAGCGCCTCTCCGGTGACCTCCTCCTCCTCCTCTCCGGCAAAAGAACACGGTAAAAGAATATACAAGATCCAAAAACAGGAACAAAATTTGAAATAATATTATGCCAAAAAACAGCAAAAAACTAGCAAAAAATGGGCAAAAGAATCACGATCCAGATCCAAATTCAAAATTCAAAAATAGCAATGGCGCACAGTGGGGGTTAAACGGTGCGCCACTACTATTTTTCCACCTTCAAAATTCAAAAATACTAATGACGCACCGTGACCTATACTAATGGCGCACCAGTGGCCTATACTAATGGCGCACCACTCCAGTGGTGCGCCATTAGTATACCAGATACTAATGGCGCACCAGTGATGCGCCATTAGTAAAAAATACTAGTGACCCTTTTCCTAGTAGTGTCTACCGCGGTGGATGTCAGATGTCGCGGCCACGTGCATGTGCTGGTGGTGTCGATCGTGCGCACATGTGTTAGTTCTGGTTCTATGTTTTGTAGCCACGTCCAAAACAGTATGAACTCAACCTTACTTGGCTGAGTTCATAACGGCCGTTCAGTTCTGGTTCTGTGTTCTGTGGCCTTTGACAATGCATCGGCATGGTTCTTTAGAATGGTTAATATTTGGGTTCAAACTGCTTGTTCGCTGAATTGCATGCCTGTTCAAAAAGCCGAAGGTTCACCGGCTCTAGTGTTGAATTTACAAGTACTTCTCGTTCAGACTGTTTGTTTACTGAACTTCTCATGTCTGTTGCATGTTTTTCCCTGTCAGGTCAAGTTGCTGGATAATGTCAACATTCTGAGCTCAAGTTGGTCTGTTTGAGCGACAAGTATCTATTCACCATTGTGTTTCTTTGCATTGAAGTTACAAATTCTTCTGGCATGGTCGGAAACCATGAATACACGTGGGTTCATGACAGCTTGGGTCGATGCGCTCAGCTCGCTCTTCTCCGTTGCACGAATTAGACCAACTCCACCGCACGACCTTATCTTGTCCGGCTCGTCCGTTTAAGGTAAAACGGACAAAGGAGGCGACCCAGCGCGCGACGGTCTGGACCCATCTTGTCCGTTTTGTATCCGGGCCGACCCATTTCAAGCGCAAATTTGCGTCGGGTTTGGGTCGCGACGGACACCAAACGGACGCGCGACTCGTCCGCGTCGGGGCTGCGTGGTAGGCGGCTACCTACTTCCCACCCGCCCACATCAATGCACACGAGCGGGCGGCCCCACCTATCATCCGCATGTCGAATGGTCGCCGTCCTTCTTTAAGTGGGAAGCATGGACAGGTCGTCGTCCACACTGCCCCACGCCATTCCGCGGCCTCATCGAAACCCGACAGCCCCAGTCCCAAACCCTAGCCAACACCTCGCCGGCCGGCCGCACGCAGCCATGGGCCGCAAAGGCAAGCACGACCGCGAGGCTGGTTTCTCGTCGGGACGCCGCCGCGAGCCCGCGTCGCCATCGCCATCACGCCGGACCCCCGCGCCGCCCGCCTTCTCCATCGTGCCCACGTCCGCCGGCGAGCGCGACCGGCATACATCCGCGCGTCGGTGTACCGCTGTTATTGGGAGACGAGTCCATCTCCCCAATAACTGGCATATCTCCGCCGACCGGGTCCCGATCCCGCTGGACCCGATGAGCGGCCGTCCGCGCGACACAGAGATCGAGCGCCGCCTCCTCCCCAACGACCTCTTCTACAACCCCAGGTACGCCCCCCGACTCCGGGCTCTGGGACACCTGGTTTCATGACGAGCACGACACCAGATGCGCATTGTTCTTCGCCGGCACCTCGACGGGGCCGCGGCGGCCACGACAGCAGCGCGCAGCGCTTGCTCCCCAGGAGCGCGGGCGTAGGCGGGTGCGCGGCGTCACGCCCACGCCGTCGCCTTCCTCGTCTCCGTCGCCACCTCCCCCTCCTCGCATGACAGCGGAGGAGGAGGCCCGTCTCCTGCAGCGTGTCATGGAGGACTCCATGAACACGCACGACGAGCGACAGTGGGACGACCTGGAGGAGACCATGGCCCTCTCTGCCGCCGGGGACGTCGCCTTCCCGGAGCTGCAGATGGCGGCCGTCACGGAGGAGGCGATGGAGGAGGACCCGCCGGCCGCGTTCCAGCAGCTGCTGGGCCAGGGGTGGGGGCTGGTCCTGCACTGCTCCGGAGATGGCCGCCGGCGTGGGCGTGAACTGGTGCCCAACTTCGCCGCGGTCACCGGAGCGTTAGGCGTCGCCCCGGGAGGAGGTGGTGCAGGCACCTCCGGCCGTCCAGCCCGCCCCCGTCTAACACGCACCGCCGGCCCACCTGTGGACGTCGCCGGCCTACGTCGACCTCGTCAGCGATACGACGACACCGGCGGTCAGTGAAGACGGCGACGGCCACGGCACCGACGGGCGCGGCAGGAGCGTGCGGAGGCGTTTTTATTTTGTTTTTATATGTTAATTATGAAACCGTACTTTTAAGTGGCCGTGGAAACTGGGCCGTTTTGTGGCCGACCCCATATATGTTTTATGTTTTTTTAAAATGCATTTATTTACTTTTTTAGTTATTTCATTCTAGTTTTTATATTTTTTTATGCACGTCCACCCCGAACACGATTTGGGATGCGGCCGTACGGTGGGCGCACGCACGATCCATCTAACAAAGCCAGACACAAGCGAACCCATCGGCATCCCAAAGGGACAAAATCCGGCCAATCCAGACGTCCGTTTGGGGTCACGCGGTGGAGTTGGCCTTATAGCGGTCAGACACGGGGATGATGCAACAGAGCTGGAAAACCTGCAGGTAAGCAATCACGCGCATAATAGACGCCCGTATTACAGTCTGCATTTTACATGATGCCCTGACAGCCCGAAGCGCCTTCCAGTTCTAGCTCGTCTTTAGAGGAAGTCAAGGCAAGGCATGGTGCCATATTCCATCTATCTTCCTTCAAAGCTGAAATTACAAATTTGCTTAATGTATGCAAACATAAGAGGGCGGTTGAATGGAATAACAAAAATACATCTGCTTAATGGAGGAATTCATCCTTGACATTAGTTACTAAGCGGTAGCTTTCAAACAATATTTTGGGTGTAATGCGTCTTTCGGTGGCCTTTTCAAGTTTAACGTCAAATCACAGGGCTCAACCTTGGACATGCGGTGGAAACTACCAAGCTGGAGTACAGTTTGGGTAGACAAAATTTCCAGTAAAGCGGTGGAATGTATTGAGATCGGAAAGAGCACCAATAACGAAAGCACTCTGCTGTTGGGGTCTTCGGCTTTAGATATTGGGATTTGGTGTGATGTGTGGATATACGGCTCCGAGAATCTGCACCCCTTCATCAAGCTAATAGGAGTAACTGTGTCAAGATGGTGACTTCAGACTTTGATGTATTCCCTCTGTCCGCGAATATGTGTACATCTAGCTTTTGTTCTAAATCAAAATTTTAAAATTTTGACCAACTTATAAAAAATAGTAGTAACATATATGACATCAAATTGGTATATTATCAAAGTACATCTCAAAATGGATCTAATGATACTAATTTAGTGACATAAATGCTGCTCCTTTTTCCTAAAAAGTTGGTCAAAATTTTAAAACTTTGACTTAAGACAAATGCTAGATGTACACTTATTCACGGACAGATGGAGTATTACTTTGTAATGTCTTGATGAATAATTAATAATATGACTGCATGCATCACCTTGATGCAAAGGCCGGGGGTTATCCCCCTTTAGGCTAGTCATAGTGGGAGTAACTTAGGGGATGTTTGTTTCCAGGGATTTTTTTGTGTAGGGACTAGAAAAAGTCCCTCTTAAAGACTTTTTTACCAAACGGGAGGGACTTTTTAGGGACTAAACTAGGCATTTGGGACTAAATGAAGAAGATTCTTAAGGAGAGTCTTTTTTGGGACTTTTTGGGACTTTTCCAACAATGACCCTCCATGCATTCAATGGCCCGCCACCCCCACGGTGTTGTTTGATTGTTATTTTTCTATATACTAGGGGCAACATGGTCATTTAATAACCTTTAGAAAGGGACTAGAGACTTTTTAGTCTCTAGAAATAAATAGGGAGAGACTTTTTAGAGACTAGATACTTTTTAGTTGGGACTAGAAAAAGTCCTAGGACTTATGAACCAAACAGGGCCTTAGCTAGTAACATAGCGCACTCCAAGAAAATTTTACTTATGTGGGAAGTAGTTAATAAGAACTAGTAACATAATATGTTACTGTAACATAACGCTTCCCAATACAAGATGAGTCTACAAGCTAATAAATGATGCCATCTATGACACTAGTAATATGTTATTTTGCACTATGCAGGTATTGTATTGAATTTTTTTAAGGCTGGTCATAGTGGGGAGTAACTTATACTAGTGTCATGCATATGACACTAGTCTAAGTTACTCCCCACTATGACCAGCCTTAAAAAAATTCAATACAATTCGCTGAAATTTGTTTTTCTTTTGCTGCAGGTTATGGTATATTGGTTTGGGGATTGTTGGAGGATGGTTGTAGATTTTTTTTTTCAGAAGTGGAATTCATTGGCTGATTATTATAATGGCCGCTGATCAGGTTAGGTAACATGCAATAGGTGAAAACGGAGGATTGTGTAAGTGAAGATGAGTTCCTTGTCCTATAGTCTGTAGGAGAGTGGCAAGGAAGAGCATCCCTTAAGCTATCATGCCTTTTCCGCTGCTATAAAAGCAGTTGAGCCAAATCACAACGCATTAGCCAAAACGGCTGGGAATGGATGTTATATGCAAGGATCTTGAATCATGGTAAGCGGCATATGCTCCCTATACCTTAATGTTAGTTTTAAATTAACCAGAGTGGCATAACCAACAATATAGATTTTTCAAGCCTTCTTTAATTCCTTTTGTCAGTCTGTATTTAGATCGTGTCGTGTATTCGAAAGATTTCTTAGAGATAATAGTAGTTTTCTACTCCCCCGTCCCATAATATAAGAGCATTTTCAACACTACAATAATGTCAAAAACGCTCTTATATTAAGTAGTACATTCATAAGGAGCAGGATAAATCAAAATACAATGCTAGTACAACAGGATCAAAACTTTGCAAAAAGGACTCCACAAAAATGCAAAGGACCCAGCGGCAACGGCGAGGCGGCACAGGGCCCCTTCTGCCCGGAGGGCAGCACTTCCGACAACAAAATGGGAAGCAGCAGTGTCAAAGAGGAGGTAACTCCGGGCGCACATCTGTCGGGGTGGCAGTAGACGTTGGCGAAGAATTCGCCACAGCGGCCGACACCAGCGCAGTCTTTTCCTTGGCAGTCCTCGCTGCCGCAGAATTCACCGCAAGGTAGCAGCCATTACTTTTGCGTCTCCTCTCCCTCCCTCCTCCCTCTCTCTCGGAATACCGCCGATCTCACTTAAACACATTGATCATTGGCAAAGCGAACACGAGGGCCGGG
>NC_041390.1:612346929-612371063 GCF_002162155.2 Triticum dicoccoides
AACGCCCCCCTGGCTACCACATAACCCCACCATTGGCTTTTACCTCTTATTAATCCACCATTTTTTTGTTTTAACTAGATGATACCCCACGCGTTAATGCGGAAATTGGTTGCAATATATTTAAGCAAGATTTGTTTTTCTTTTGTAGGAATATGAACATTGGAAATAAAGTGACAATTGAAACTGAAAATAATATAATTTATTGTATTTGATTATTATGTAATTTTAAAATATCCATTACATATAAGTAGCATAATATAACGCATTCTGGGTCTATATTTATGCATGGATCTGCCAGGCTCCTTTAAGGAAAACCTAAATGGATAATTGGCTTAGCACAGTGAACATCATGGATGAACTGAGGGAGCATCTCACATATCCACAACTTTTTCTCGCAAGGTTGCACTTTGTTTTGTTCATGCCGTTATTCCCTGAAGAGTTTGTACTCGCAAGTAGCAGTGTCGATGGAATTAAAGGCTGGCAATGCACTCTGAATAGAAATATAGAATCAATGGAATTCCATATGAAAGGCTTATAAGCTAGCATTGACAAACAATATTCTCAAAGGAAACAAAATATAAGTTCACAAATAGATATCCCAACATATAGTGACCTATTGGTATATCGAAACGGGAAGTATGTGGTAGAGATACAAACACGTGCAGAATTACACAGGGTAAAATGGGCGAGCAAAATATGCGTGGTAAGTACAAGTTATATTGGATCGACACAAAATGGCTTGTAGTATGGTGTGAGGCATGCATGTACTTATTAACTTTGGTGGATAAGTTAAGTGTATTCTTGAAAGTGAGTGAAGTTTTTCAATGATAAACATTAGCTGGATTCAAGAGTAGAGAAAAAAATATTCACCCGTCAGTCGTATGTGGGATCGGGCAGAGAAGGTTGTCAGCCATCAGTGTTGTGTGAGGTCATATTGATACGAGAATAATATAAAGAATGCCCAGACTGCAATTTATACGTTCTAGCACAAGCAAATAAACCATGCTATTGCTAGAACATCCTGATCATAGTATAGAGATAATAATGAAGTAATTATATGCCTCGACTTCAGTATTACACAATCACAGTTTTATCTTATTGATTCTATGTTTGGTTCCTTCTTACTATATATTCTAATGTGGTGAATCGCTTATCATATGTGAAAGGATCGATATGATTGACTAGAGGGGGTGGGGGTGGGCAGGGGTGAAGAGGAGACTACAAATTTTAAACTTAACTACCGATTTTAGGGAACTGCAAATAAAGTAGGTTCTCTAGATATGCAATTAGGTGAACACAACCTATATGGCAAGCCATCTCAAAGCAATGTGTAACGCTCACGATGCGGCTATATCTTCCACGTGTCGAGGCACTACTTAGAGGCATAACCGCATTATGGTTTTGTCGCAAGAAGGGCCATCTTCACACAATCCCATGTAATGAACAAGAAAGGGATAAATAGAGTTGGCTTACAATCGCCACGTTACACAATAACAATTAATTCATGCATCATCCAAAGTACACACATAGTCCGTCTATAGACAAGCAAATGAAAGAAGATAAACCCTAAATGCTAGATCCCCGATCGTCCCAACTGGGCTCCACTACTGATCATCAGGAAACGACACGTAGTAACGACCAAGGTCCTCGTAGAACTCTGATAACCCACAAGTATAGGGGATCGCAACAATTTTCGACGGTAGAGTATTCAACCCAAATTTATTGATTCGACACAAGGGGAGCCAAAGAATATTCTCAAGTATTAGCATCTAAGTTGTCAATTCAACCACACCTGGATAACTTAATATCCGCAACAAAGTACTTAGTAGCAAACTAATATGATAGTAGTGGTAACGGTGGTAAAAGGTAACGGTAGCAAAAGTAATATTTTTGGTGTTTTGTAGTGATGATAACAATAGCAACGAAAAAGTAAATAAGCGGAGAACAATATATGGAAAGCTAGTAGGCAATGGATCGGTGATAGAGAATTATGCCGGATGCGGTTCATCATGTAACAATCATAACCTAGGGTGACACAGAACTAGCTCCAGTTCATTAATGTAATGTAGGCATGTATTCCGAATATAGTCAGATGTGCTTATGGAAAAGAACTTGCATGGCATCTTTTTTCCTACCCTCCCATGGCAGCGGGGTCCTATTGGAAACTAAGGGATATTAAGGCCCTCTTTTAATAGAGTACCGGAACAAAGCATTAACACATACTGAATACATGAACTCCTCAAACTACGATCATCATCGGGAGTGGTCCCGATTATTGTCACTTCGGGGTTGCCGGATCATAACACATAATAGATGACTATAGACTTGCAAGATAGGATCAAGAACTCTCATATATTGATGAAAATATAATAGGTTCAGATCTGAAATCATGGCACTCGGGCCCTAGTGACAAGCATTAAGCATAGGAAAGCCATAGCAACATCAATCTCAGAAAATAGTGGATACTAGGGATCAAACCCTAACAAAACTAACTCGATTACATGATAAATCTCATCCAACCCATCACCGTCCAGCAAGCCTACAATGGAATTACTCACGCACGGCGGTGAGCATCATGAAATTGGTGATGGAGGATGGTTGATGATGACGATGGCGACGAATTCCCCTCTCCGGAGCCCCAAACGGACTCCAGATCATCCCTCCCGAGAGAGTTTAGGGCTTGGCGACGGCTCCGTATCGTAAAACACGATGAATCCTTCTTCCTGGTTTTTTTCTCTTTGAAAGTGAATATATGGAGTCAGGGTTGAGGTCGGTGGAGCGTCAGGGGGCCCACGAGGCAGGGGGGCACCCCCACCCTCATGGACAGGTGAAGCCCCCCCTGACGTGGATATTCCTTCCAGTATTTTTTATATATTCCAAAATAATTCTCTGTTGATTTTCAGGTCATTCCGATAACTTTTATTTCTGCACAAAAATAACATCATGCCAATTCTGCTGAAAACAACGTCAGTCCGGGTTAGTTCCATTCAAATCATGCAAGTTAAGAGTCCAAAACAATGGCAAAAGTGTTTGGAAAAGTAGATATGATGGAGACGTATCAACTCCCCCAAGCTTAAACCTTTACTTGTCCTTAAGCAATTCAGTTGATAAACTGAAAAGTGATAAAGAAAAACTTTTACAAACTCCGTTTTCTCTTGTTGTTGTATATATGTAAAGCCAGCATTCAAGTTTTCAGCAAAGATTATGAACTAACTATATTCACAATAACATTTAGGTCTCATGTTTACTCATATCAATGACATAATCAACTAGCGAGCAATAATAATAAATCTCGGATGACAACACTTTCTCAAAACAATCATGATATGATATAACAGGATGGTATCTCGCTAGCCTTTTCTCAGACCGCAAAACATAAATGCAGAGCACCTTTAAAGATCAAGGACTGACTAGACATTGTAATTCATGGTAAAAGAGATCCAGTCAAGTCATACTCAATGTAAACTAACAGTAATGGATGCAAATGACAGTGCTGCTCTCCAACTAGTCCTTTTTAATAAGAGGATGATGACTCAGCATAAAAGTAAATAGATAGGCCCTTCGCAGAGGAAAGCAGGGATTTGTAGAGGTGCATGAGCTCGGTTTTGAAATAGATATGAATAATATTTTGAGCGGTATACTTTCACTGTCAACATAACAACCAAGAGATGGCGATGTCTTCCATGCTACACACATTATAGGCGGTTCCCAAACAGAATGGTAAAGTTTATACTCCCCCTCCACCAACAAGCATCAATCCATGGCTTGCTTGAAACAACGAGTGCCTCCAACTAATAAGAGTCCCGGGGGAGTTTTGTTTGCAGTTATTTTGATTTGATTTGCATAAAGCATGGGACTGGGCATCCCGGTTGTTGGGGAACGCAGTAATTTCAAAAAATTTCCTATGCACACGCAAGATCATGATGATGCATAGAAACGAGAGGGGAGAGTGTTGTCTACGTACCCTCGTAGACTGGCAACGGAAGTGTTGACACAACGTAGAGGAAGTAGTTGTACGTCTTCCCGATCCGACCGATCCAAGTACCGAACGTACGGCACCTCCGAGTTCTACACACGTTCAACTCAGTGACGTCCCTCGAGCTCCGATCCAGCAAAACGTTGAGGGAGAGTTTCGTCAGCACGACGGCGTGATGACGGTGATGATGTTCTACCGACGCACGGCTTCGCCTAAGCACCGCTATGATATGACCAAGGTGGAATATGGTGGAAGGGGGCACCGCACACGGCTAAGGAACGATCATGAGGATCAACTTGTGTGTCTATGGGGTGCCCCCACCCCTGTATATAAAGGAGTGGAGGAGGGGGAGAGGGACGGCCCCTATGGCGCGCCCTGGAGGAGTCCTACTCCCACCGGGAGTAGGATTCCTCCCTTCCCTAGTTGGAGTAGGAGAGGAAGGGAAGGAGGAGTAGGAGAGAAGGAAAGGGGAGGCCGCACCCCCCAAACCTTCGCCAATTCGGCCTCCTGCCCAAAGGGGGCGCACCAGCCCCTTGTGGGCTGGTGTGCTTCCTTCTTATGGCCCATAAGGCCCATAACTTCTCCCGGGGGGTTCCGGTAACCTCCCGGTACTCCGGAAAAATGCCTTAACCACTCGGAACCCTTCCGATGTCCAAACATAGTCATCCAATATATCAATCTTTACGTCTCGACCATTTCGAGACTCCTCGTCATGTCCCCGATCTCATCCGGGACTCCAAACAACCTTCGGTACATTAAAACACAAAAACTCTTATTACGATCGTCACCGAACTTTAAGCGTGCGGACCCTATGGGTTCGAGAACTATGCAGACATGACTGAGACACGTCTCCGGTCAATAACCAATAGCGGAACCTGGATGCTCATATTGGCTCCCACATATTCTACGAAGATCTTTATCGGTCAAACCGCATAACAACATACGTTGTTCCCTTTGTCATCGGTATGTTACTTGCCCGAGATTCGATCGTCGATATCTCAATACCTAGTTCAATCTCGTTACCGGCAAATCTCTTTACTCGTTCCGTAACACATCATCCCGCAACTAACTCATTAGTTGCAATGCTTGCAAGGCTTATAGTGATGTGCATTACCGACTGGGCCCAGAGATACCTCTCCGACAATCGGAGTGACAACTCCTAATCTCGAAATACGCCAACCCAACAAGTACCTTCGGAGACACCTGTAGAGCACCTTTATAATCACCCAGTTACTTGTGACGTTTGGTAGCACACAAAGTGTTCCTCCGGTAAATGGGAGTTGCATAATCTCATAGTCATAGGAACATGTATAAGTCATGAAGAAAGCAATAACAACAAACTAAACGATCAAGTGCTATGCTAACGGAATGGGTCAAGTCAATCACATAATTCTCCTAATGATGTGATCACGTTAATCAAATGACAACTCATGTCTATGGTTAGGAAACATAACCATCTTTAATCAACGAGCTAGTCAAGTAGAGGCATACTAGTGACACTCTGTTTGTCTATGTATTCACACATGTATTATGTTTCCGGTTAATATAATTCTAGCATGAATAATAAACATTTATCATGATATAAGGAAATAAATAATAACTTTATTATTGCCTCTAGGGCATATTTCCTTCAGTCTCCCACTTGCACTAGAGTCAATAATCTAGTTCACATCTCCATGTGATTTAACACCAATAGTTCACATCACCATGTGATTAATACCTATAGTTCACATCGACATGTGACCAACACCCAAAGGGTTTACTAGAGTCAATAATCTAGTTCACATCGCTATGTGATTAACACCCAAAGAGTACTAAGGTGTGATCATGTTTTGCTTGTGAGAGAAGTTTAGTCAACGGGTCTGCCACATTTAGATCCGTAAGTATTTTGCAAATTTCTATGTCAACAATGCTCTGCACGGAGATACTGTAGCTAATTTCTCCCACTTTAAATATGTATCCAGAATGAGATTTTGAGTCATCTGGATCAGTGTCAAAATTTGCATCGACGTAACCCTTTACGACGAACCTTTTGTCACCTCCATAATCGAGAAACATATCCTTATTCCAATAAGGATAATTTTGACCAATGTCCAGTGATCTACTCCTAGATCACTATTGTACTCCCTTGCCAAACTCAGGGCAGGGTATACAATAGGTCTGGTACACAGCATTGCATACTTTATAGAACCTATGGCTGAGGCATAGGGAATGACTTTCATTCTCTCTCTATCTTCTGCCGTGGTCGGGCTTTGAGTCTTACTCAATTTCACACCTTGTAACACAGGCAAGAACTCTTTCTTTGACTGTTCCATTTTGAACTACTTCAAAAACTTGTTAAGGTATGTACTCATTGAAAACTTATCAAGCGTCTTGATCTATCTCTATAGATCTTGATGCTCAATATGTAAGCAGCTTCACCGAGGTCTTTCTTTGAAAAACTCCTTTCAAACACTCCTTTATGCTTTGCAGAATAATTCTACATTATTTTCGATCAACAATATGTCATACACATATACTTATCAGAAATGCTGTAGTGCTCCCACTCACTTTCTTGTAAATACAAGCTTCACCGCAAGTCTGTATAAAACTATATGCTTCAATCAACTTATCAAAGCGTATATTCCAACTCCGAGATGCTTGCACCAGTCCATAGATGGATCGCTGGAGCTTGCATATTTTGTTAGTACCTTTAGGATTGACAAAACCTTCTGGTTGCATCATATACAACTCTTCTTTAATAAATCCATTAAAGAATGCAGTTTTGTTTATCCATTTGCCAGATTTCATAAAATGCGGCAATTGCTAACATGATTTGGACAACTTAAGCATAGATACGAGTGAGAAACTCTCATCGTAGTCAACACCTTGAACTTGTCAAAAACCTTTTGCGACAATTCTAGCTTTGTAGATAGTAACACTACTATCAGCGTCCGTCTTCCTCTTGAAGATCCATTTAATCTCAATGGCTCGCCGATCATTGGGCAAGTCAATCAAAGTCCATACTTTGTTCTCATACATGGATCTCATTTCAGATTTCATGGCCTCAAGCCATTTCGCGGAATCTGGGCTCATCATCGCTTCCTCATAGTTCGTAGGCTCGTCATGGTCAAGTAACATGACCTCCAGAACAGGATTACCGTACCATTCTGGTGCGGATCTCACTCTGGTTTACCTACGAGGTTCGGTAGTAACTTGATCTGAAGTTACATGATCATCATCATTAGCTTCCTCACTAATTGGTGTAGTAGTCACAGGAATAGATTTATGTGATGAACTACTTTCCAATAAGGGAGCAGGTACAATTACCTCATCAAGTTCTACTTTCCTCCCACTCACTTCTTTCGAGAGAAACTCCTTCTCTAGAAAGGATCCATTCAAAGCAACGAATATCTTGCCTTCGGATCTGTGATAGAAGGTGTACCCAACATTTTCCTTTGGGTATCCTATGAAGACGCACTTCTTCGATTTGGGTTTGAGCTTATCAGGTTGAAACTTTTTCACATAAGCATTGCAACCTCAAACTTTAAGAAACGGCAGCTTAGGTTTCTTGCCAAACCATAGTTCATACGGCGTCGTCTCAACGGATTTAGATGGTGCCCTATTTAACGTGAATGCAGCTGTCTCTAATGTATAACCCCAAAACGATAGTGGTAGATCGGTAAGAGACATCATAGATCGCACTAGATTTAATAAAGTACGGTTATGACGTTCGGACACACCATTACACTGTGGTGTTCCAGGTGGCGTGAGTAGTGAAACTATTTCACATTGTTTTTAACTGAAGGCCAAACTCGTAACTCAAATATTTTACTTCTGCGATCATATCATAGAAACTTTTATTTTTGTTACGATGATTCTCCACTTCACTCTGAAATTCTTTGAACTTTTCAAATGTTTCAGACTTGTGTTTCATCAAGTAGATATACTCATATCTGCTCAAATCATCTGCGAAGATCAGAAAATAATGATACCTGCCACGAGCCTCAATATTCATCGGACCACATACATCAGTATGTATGATTTCCAACAAATCTGTTGCTCGATCCATTGTTCCGGAGAACGGAGTCTTAGTCATCTTGCCCATGAGGCATGGTTCGCAAGCATCAACTGATTCATAATCAAGTGATTCCAAAAGCCCATCAACATGGATTTTCTTCATGCTCTTTACACCAATATGACCTAAACGGCAGTGCCACAAATAAGTTGCACCATCATTATTAACTTTGCATCTTTTGGTTTCAATATTATGAATATGTGTATCACTACGATTGAGATCCAACGAACCATTTTCATTGGGTGTGTAACCATATAAGGTTTTATTTATGTAAACAGAACAACAATTTATTCACTTACTTAAATGAATAACCGTATTGCAATAAAGATGATCAAATCATATCCATGCTCAATGCAAGCACCAAATAACACTTATTTAGGTTCAACACTAATCCCAAAAGTATAGGGAGTGTGCGATGATGATCATATCAATCTTGGAACCACTTCCAACACACATCGTCACTTCACCCTTAACTAGTCTATGTTCATTCTGCAACTCCCGTTTTGAGTTACTATACTTAGCAACTGAACCAGTATCAAATACCGAGGGGTTTCTATGAACACTAGTAAAATACACATCAATAATTTGTATATCAAATATACCTTTGTTCACTTTGCCATCCTTCTTATCCGCCAAATACTTGGGGCAGTTCCGCTTCCAGTGACCAGTCCCTTTGCAGTAGAAGCACTAATTCTCAGGCTTAGGTCCAGACTTGGGCTTGTTCACTTGAGCAGCAACTTGCTTGCCGTTCTACTTGAAGTTCCCCTTCTTCCCTTTGCCCTTTTCTTGAAACTAGTGGTCTTGTCTACCATCAACACTTGATATTTTTCTTGATTTCTACCTTCGTTGATTTTAGCATTACAAAGAGCTTGGGAATCGTTTCCGTTATCCCTTGCATATCATAGTTCATCACGAAGTTCTACTAACTTGGTGATGGTGACTAGAGAATTCTGTCAATCACTATTTTATCTGGAAGATTAACTCCCACTTGATTCAAGTGATTGTAGTATCCAGACAATCTGAGCACATGCTCACTGCTTGAGCTATTCTCCTCCTTCTTTTAGCTATAGAACTTGTTGGAGACTTCATATCTCTCAACTCGGGTATTTGCTTGAAATATTAACTTCAACTCCTGGAACATCTCATATGGTCCATGACGTTCAAAACGTCTTTGAAGTCCTGATTCTAAGCCGTTTAAGCATGGCACACTAAACTATCAAGTAGTCATCATATTGAGCTAGCCAAATGTTCATAACATCTGCATCTGCTCCTGCAATAGGTTTGTCACCTAGCGGTGCATCAAAGACATAATTCTTCTGTGCAGCAATGAGGATAAACCTCAGATCACGGATCCAATCCACATCATTGCTACTAAAATCTTTCAACTTAGTTTTCTCTAGGAACATATCAAAAATAAAACAGGGGAGCTAAACGCGAGCTATTGATCTACAACATAGATATGCTAATACTACCGGGACTAACTTCATGATAAATTAAAGTTCAATTAATCATATTACTTAAGAACTCCCACTTAGAAAGATATCCATCTAATCCTCTAAGTGATCACGTGATCCAAATCAACTAAACCATGTCCGATCATCACGTGAGATGGAGTAGTATCAATGCTGAACATCAATATGTTGATCATATCTACTATATGATTCACGCTCGACCTTTCGGTCTCCGTGTTCCGAGGCCATATCTGTTATATGCTAGGCTCGTCAAGTTAAACCTGAGTATTCCGCGTGTGCAACTGTTTTGCACCCGTTGTATTTGAACGTAGAGCCTATCATACCCGATCATCACGTGGTGTCTCAGCACGAAGAACTTTCGCAATGGAGCATACTCAGGGAGAACACTTATACTATGATAATTTAGTGAGGGATCATCTTATAATGCTACCGTCAATCAAAGCAAGATAAGATGCATAAAAGATAAACATCACATGCAATCAATATAAGTGATATGATATGGCCATCATCATCTTGTACTTGTGATCTTCATCTTCGAAGTACCGTCATGATCACCATCGTCACCGGCGCGACACCTTGATATCCATCGTAGCATCGTTGTCGTCTCGCCAATCTTATGCTTCCACGACTATCGCTACCGCTTAGTGATAAAGTAAAGCATTACAGCGCGATTGCATTGCATACAATAAAGCGACAACCATATGGCTCCTGCCAGTTGCCGATAACTTGGTTACAAAACATGATCATCTCATACAATAAAATTCAGCATCATGTCTTGACCATATCACATCACAACATGGCCTGCAAAAACAAGTTAGACGTCCTCTACTTTGTTGTTGCAAGTTTTACGTGGCTGCTACGGGCTTAGCAAGAACCGTTCTTACCTACGCATCAAAACCACAACGATAGTTTGTCAAGTTGGTGCTATTTTAACCTTCGCAAGGACCGGGCGTAGCCACACTTGGTTCAACTAAAGTTGGAGAAACTGACACCCGCCAGCCACCTGTGTGCAAAGCACGTCGACAGAACCAGTCTCGCGTAAGCGTACGCGTAATGTCGGTCCGGGCCGCTTCATCCAACAATACCGCCGAACCAAAGTATGACATGTTGGTAAGCAGTATGACTTATATCGCCCACAACTCACTTGTGTTCTACTCGTGCACAACATCAACGCATAAAACCTGGCTCGGATGCCACTGTTGGGGAACGCAGTAATTTCAAAAAATTTCCTACGCACACGCAAGATCATGGTGATGCATAGCAACGAGAGGGGAGAGTGTTGTCTACGTACCCTCGTAGACCGGCAACGGAAGTGTTGACACAATGTAGAGGAAGTAGTCGTACGTCTTCCTGATCCGACCGATCCAAGTACCGAACGTTCGGCACCTCCGAGTTCTGCACACGTTCAACTCGGTGACGTCCCTCGAGCTCCAATCTAGCAAAACGTTGAGGGAGAGTTTCGTCAGCACGACGGCGTGATGATGGTGATGATGTTCTACCGACGCAGGGCTTCGCTTAAGCACCGCTACGATATGACCGAGGTGGAATATGGTGGAAGGGGGCACCACACACGGCTAAGGAATGATCACGATGATCAACTTGTGTGTCTATGGGGTGCCCCCACCCCCGTATATAAAGGAGTGGAGGAGGGGGAGAGGGCCGACCCCTATGGCGCGCCCTGGAGGAGTCCTACTCCCACCGGGAGTAGGATTCCTCCCTTCCCTAGTTGGAGTAGGAGAGGAAGGGAAGGAGGAGTAGGAGAGAAGGAAAGGGGAGGCCGCACCCCCAAACCTTCTCCAATTCGGCCTCCTGCCCAAAGGGGGCGCACCAGCCCCTTGTGGGCTGGTGTGCTTCCTTCTTATGGCCCATAAGGCCCATAACTTCTCCCGGGGGGTTCCGGTAACCTCCCGGTACTCCGGAAAAATGCCTGAACCACTCGGAACCCTTCCGATGTCCAAACATAGTCATCCAATATATCAATCTTTACGTCTCGACCATTTCGAGACTCCTCGTCATGTCCCGGATCTTATCCGGGACTCCGAACAACCTTCGGTACATCAAAACACAAAAACTCTTATTACGATCGTCACCGAACTTTAAGCGTGCGGACCCTATGGGTTCGAGAACTATGGAGACATGACCGAGACACGTCTCCGGTCAATAACCAATAGCGGAACCTGGATGCTCATATTGGATCCCACATATTCTACGAAGATCTTTATCGGTCAAACCGCATAACAACATACGTTGTTCCCTTTGTCATCGGTATGTTACTTGCCCGAGATTCGATCGTCGATATCTCAATACCTAGTTCAATCTCGTTACCGGCAAATCTCTTTACTCGTTCCATAACACATCATCCCACAACTAACTCATTAGTTGCAATGCTTGCAAGGCTTATAGTGATGTGCATTACCGACTGGGCCCAGAGATACCTCTCCGACAATCGGAGTGACAACTCCTAATCTCGAAATACGCCAACCCAACAAGTACCTTCGGAGACACCTGTAGAGCACCTTTATAAGCACCCAGTTACGTTGTGACGTTTGGTAGCACACAAAGTGTTCCTCCGGTAAACGGGAGTTGCATAATCTCATAGTCATAGGAACATGTATAAGTCATGAAGAAAGCAATAGCAACAAACTGATTGATCAAGTGCTATGCTAACAGAATGGGTCAAGTCAATCACATCATTCTCCTAATGATGTGATCCCGTTAATCAAATGACAACTCATGTCTATGGTTAGGAAACATAACCATCTTTGATCAACGAGCTAGTCAAGTAGAGGCATACTAGTGACACTCTGTTTGTCTATGTATTCACACATGTATTATGTTTCCGGTTAATACAATTCTAGCATGAATAATAAACATTTATCATGATATAAGGAAATAAATAATAACTTTATTATTGCGTCTAGGGCATATTTCCTTCACCGGTGACCAGCTACTTTCTTGTGAGTGAGGAGCGGAGTCCACTCCTCTTGAGAATAACCCGCCTAACATGGAAGATACGGACAACCCTAGTTGATACATGAGCTATTTGAGCATACACAATATAATGTTTATTTGAAGGTTTAGAGTTTGGTACAAACAAATTTACTTGGAACGACAGGTAGATACCGTATATAGGTAGGTATGGTGGACTCATATGGAACAACTTTGGGATTTACGGAATTGGATGCACAAGCAGTATTCCCGCTTAGTACAAGTGAAGGCTAGCAAAAGACTGGGAAGCGACCAGCTAGAGAGCAACAACAGTCATGAACACGCATTAAAATTAATCAACATCGAATGCAAGCATGAGTAGGATATAATGCACCATGAACATAAATATCGTAGAGGCTATGTTGATTTTGTTTCAACTACTTGCGTGAACATGTGCCAACTCAAGCCACTTGAATCGTTCAAAAGAGGATACCACCCTATCCTACTATATCACAACCATTTTAATAGCATGTTGGCACGCAAGGTAAACCATTATAAGCTCCTAGCTAATTAAGCATGGCATAAGCAACTACAATCTCTAATTGTCATTGCAAACATGTTTATTCATAATAGGCTGAATCAGGAACGATGAACTAATCATATTTACAAAGACAAGAGAGGTCGAGTTCATACCAGCTTTTCTCATCTCAATAAGTTCATCACATATTCCTCATTATTGCCTTTCACTTGCACGACCGAATAGTGTGGATAATAATAATAGTGCACGTGCATTGGACTAAGCTGGAATCTACAAGCATTCAATTCAAGAGAGAAGACAAGGTAATATGGGCTCTTTGTTAGATCAACAATAATGCATACGAGAGCCACTCAACATTTTCAATATGGTCTTCTCCTATCGACCCCCAAAGAAAAAGAAAAGAAATAAAACTATTTACATGGGAAAGCTCCCAACAAGCAAAAGAAGAACGATAAATCTTTTTGGGTTTTCTTTTTTAATTACTACTACAAGCATGGAAAGTAAACTAACTAAAAGCTACAACTAATTTTTTTTGTTTTTCTTAAGGTTTATTAAACACACAAGAAGAAAGCATAAAAGGAAAATAAACTAGCATGGATGATACAATGAAAAAGTTTGAGCACCGACAACTAGCAGTGAGTGTGTGAACATGAATGTAATGTCGGTGAGAAATACGTACTCCCCCAAGCTTAGGATTTTGGTCTAAGTTGGTCTATGGCGACGACTGGCCTAGTGGATATCCAAAGTAATAGTTGGGATCGTACTGTGAAGAAGCCTCGGATTGCCACTGGTTGGCAATCACCTCCAGATCCCACTGGTAATCAGACTATCGTGGAGGATCAAATTATGGTACCGGCTCTGGCTCTGTAGCCGATGTAGGGTTGTGGTAGGCGTGAATGGCCTCTAATGGAACAAGGTACTTGCCTGCAGATAAATCAAACAAGGAAGGAGCAGGCAAGGTAATAGTCTTAGGATGATTTTACCAAATATTAATTTGTACTTAAGATCATTTTCCCTATTCTTAACAATAAAATCATGTGCTACCATACTCTTATAATCTAGATAAACAGGAGGCAACAACTTCTCTTCCTTCTCATAATGCCTAATAGGTATGTTAAAGTGTGCAGCGAGGCGCAAGGCGAAGATGCCTCCAAGGATGGGGCCCTTAGTATGGTTAAGATTTAACCACTTTGCAATAATAGCGCCCATACTGAATGTGTCATCACCAAATAAGGCATGGCACAAAATAACAATATCAGGGGCACTCAGGTTTCCACAGTTTCCGCGCCCAATAAAGCATCTACTAGCAAATATAGCAAAGTAACGCAGAACAGGAAAGTGTATGCTAGTAATTTGTGCGTCAGAAACCTTCCTCGTTTCCCTACAGTAATTGTATCAATAAACCCATCCACATCGTCACGATGTGGTTCCTCTACGCTGCCCTCGAAAGGGATCAAACAAACACGACATAAATCATGAAGTGACATCTCCTTATGCTCATCATATAAATAAAATTCTACCGTAGGTGGTGAGCTCCTAGCATGGAAATTAAAGTTTTGCACAAAGATATTGGTGAGTAAGAGATACTGTTCGCGTTGTTCGTGGAGGAAGGCGGTGAGGCATGCATTCTCAGCCAATTCATAGAAATCATCATAAATCCCGGCTGCTCTCAAGAAATCATCACAAGGCCATTCACATGGCCGAACCTCCGCGGTGCGAGGAAGATTATATTTGGGCCTCTTATCCTCCTCACTTTGCTTATCCTTCGAGCTTCGGCTCGATGAGCCCCTCAAAAATCTCTTCATCCTTTTCTGAAAATTTCTGAAATTTTTAGTAACTTCAAAATAAAAGAGAACCAAACTCAACAAAATTGATAGCAACTACTCCTACAAGTGCCTAGAGACAATATCATGCATCAAAACTACTTTTGACCACATAAATTTGACATGCAAGCTCAAGAATAGGGTCACCTAAGCAGCAAAAATATACAATGAATAAAGCACTAGAACAAAAACTAATTGGACCATTGGAGGAGTCACATACCAAGGAACAATCCCCCAAAGCAGTTTTTTGAATGGAGCTTTGAGCAAGGAGATCGAAAATGGCAGCAAGATGAGCTTGGACTCGGGTTTGAGCTAGTTAGTGATGTTTGTGGGAGGAAGAAGGAGTGTGTGGTAGCTGGAATAAGTGGAGGGGAGCCACCATGGGCCCATGAGGCAGGGGGCGCGCCCAGGGAGGTAGGGCGCGCCCTCCACCCTCGTGGCCAGGTGCTTGCTCCCCCTGCTATGTTCTTAGTGCCAGATATTCTCAAATATTCCAGAAAAAATCATATTTAAATTTCAGGGCATTTGGAGAACTTTTATTTTCGGGTATTTTTTATTGCATTGATAATTCAGAAAACAGATAGGAATTACTATTTTTTCTTTATTTAATATAAATAACAGAAAGTAAAAAGAGGGTACAGAGAGTTTTGTTTTCAGAATTCATCCATCTCATGCTCATCAAAAGGAATCCACTAACAAGGTTGATCATGTCTTGTTAACAAACTCATTCCGAATAACATGGAACTGGAGAATTTTCGAATAACACTACGTTACCTCAACAGGGATATGCACATCCCCAATAATAAGAATATCATATTTCTTCTTGACAGTAGGAAGAGGCAATTCAAAACCTCCAAAAATTATCGATGGAATTTTTCCAATAAAGTTGATACTGTGGACTTGAGGTTGTTTCCTCGGAAAGTGTACCATATGCTCATGCCATTAACATGAAAAGTGACATTGCCTTTGGTGCAATCAATAACTGCCCCTACAGTATTCAAAAATGGTCTTCCAAGAATAATAGACATACTATCGTCCTCGGGAATATCAAGAATAACAAAGTCCGTTAAAATAGTAACGTTTGCAACCACAACAGGCACATCCTCACAAATACCGACAGGTATAACAGTTGATTTATCAGCCATTTGCAAAGATACTTCAGTAGGTGTCAACTTATCCAAATCAAGTCTACAATATAAAGAGAGAGGCATAACACTAACACCAGCTCCAAGATCACATAAAGCAGTTTTAACATAGTTTCTTTTAATGGAGCATGGTATAGTTGGTACTCCGGGATCTCCTAGTTTCTTAGGTATTCCACCCTTAAAAGTATAATTAGCAAGCATGGTGGAAATTTCAGCTTCTGGTATCTTTCTTTTATTTGTAACAATATCTTTCATGTACTTAGCATAAGGATTCATTTTAAGCATATCAGTCAAACGCATACGCAAAAAGATAGGTCTAATCATTTCAGCAAAGCGCTCAAAATCCTCATCATCCTTTTTCTTGGATGGTTTAGGAGGAAAAGGCATGGGTTTCTGAACCCATGGTTCTCTTTCTTTACCGTGCTTCCTAGCAACAACATCTCTCTTATCATAACATTGATTCTTCGATTGTGGGTTATCAAGATCAACAGCGGGTTCAATCTCTACATCATTATCATTGCTAGGTTGAGCATCAACATGAGCATCATTATTAACATTTTCAATAGGTTCATGCTCATTACCAGATTGTGTTTCAACATCAGAAATAGAAATATCATTGGGATTCTCAGGTGTGTCTACAACAGGTTCACTAGAGGCATGCAAAGTCCTATCATTTTTCTTTTTCTTCCTCTTAGAAGGACTAGGTGCATCAATATCATTTCTCTGAGAATCTTGCTCAATTCTCCTAGGGTGGCCCTCGGGATACAAAGGCTCCTGAGTCATTTTACCACCTCTAGTCATAACTCTAACAACATTATCATTTTTCTTACTATTCAATTCACTGAGCAAATCATTCTGAGCTTTAAGTACTTGTTCTACTTGAGTGGTAACCATATAAGCATGTTTACTAATAAGTTTTAGTTCACCTTTAACATTATCCATATAATCACCCAAGTGTTCAAGCATATCAGCATTGCGTTTTAATTCTCTACCAAAATAAGCATTGAAGTTTTCTTGTTTAACCATAAAGTCATCAAACTCATCCAAGCATGGGCTAGCAAACTTAGTAAATGGGATTTCAGCTTTATCATATATATATAGAGAATTTACCTTTACTACCTGTGTTGGGTTATAAGAACATGTATTTCTTCAACAGGCGGTAAATTAAGACCATGTATTTCTTCAATAGGAGATAAATTCTTAACATCTTCAGCTTTAATGCCTTTTTCTTTCATAGATTTCTTTGCCTCTTGCATATCTTCAGGACTGAGAAATAGAATACCCCTTTTCTTCGGAGTTGGCTTAGGAGTTGGATCAGGAAGTGTCCAATTATTTTCATTAGCCAACATATTATTCAATAAAATTCCAGCTTCATCTGGTGTTCTTTCCCTGTAAACACAACCAGCACAACTATCCAGGTGGTCTCTGGGAGCATCGGTTAGTCCATTATAAAAGATATCAAGTATTTCATTTTTCTTAAGAGGATGATCATGCAAAGCATTAAGTAGTTGGAGAAGCCTCCCCCAAGCTTGTGGGAGACTCTCTTCTTCAATTTGCACAAAATTATATATTTCCCTTAAAGCAGCTTGTTTCTTATGAGCGGGGAAATATTTAGCAGAGAAGTAATAAATCATATCCCGGGGACTATGCACACAACCAGGATCAAGAGAATTAAACCATATCTTAGCATCACCCTTTAATGAGAAAGGAAATAATTTAAATATATAGTAATAGCGAGTTTTATCATCATTAGTGAACAGGGTGGCTATATCATTTAATTTAGTAAGATGTGCCACAACAGTTTCAGATTCATAGCCATAGAAAGGATCAGACTCAACTAAAGTAATTATCTCAGGATCAACAGAGAAATCATAATCCTTATCAGTAGCAAAGATAGGTGAAGTAACATAAGCAGGATCATATTTCATTCTAGCATTCAGAGTTTTTTGTTTCAGCTTACCTAATAATTTCTTAAGATCACTCCTATCATTGCAAGCAAGAAAATCCCTAGCAGTTTCTTCATCCATAACATAGCCCTCAGGCACAACCGGTAATTCATATCTAGGGGGAGAGTCTTCATCATCACTTTCATCAATATTATCAGTTTCAATAATTTCATTCTCTCTAGCCCTAGCAAGTTGTTCATCAAGAAATTCACCAAGTGGCACAGTAGTATCAAGCAGAGAAGTAGTTGCATCATAAGTATCATGCATAGCAGAAGTAGCATCATCAATAACATGCGACATATCAGAATTAATAGTAGAATCAGGTCTAGGTGCCGCAAGCTTACTCAAAACAGAAGGTGAATCAAGTGCAGAGCTAGACGGCAGTTCCTTACCCCCCTCGTAGTTGAGGGATAAATCTTGGTTCTTGGATCTTTCAAGTTCTTCATAATGATATGCAGATATAGATCCCAAGTGACTCAAAGAATAGAGCTATGCTCCCCGACAACGGCGCCAGAAAATAGTCTTGATAACCCACAAGTATAGGGGATCGCAACAGTTTTCGAGGGTAGAGTATTCAACCCAAATTTATTGATTAGACACAAGGGGAGCCAAAGAATATTCTCAAGTATTAGCAGCTGAGTTGTCAATTCAACCACACCTGGATAACTTAATATCTGCAGCAAAGTATTTAGTAGCAAAGTAATATGATAGTAGTGGTAACGGTGGTAAAAGGTAACGGTAGCAAAAGTAATATTTTTGGTGTTTTGTAGTGATGATAACAATAGCAACGGAAAAGTAAATAAGTGGAGAACAATATATGGAAAGCTCGTAGGCAACGGATCGGTGATAGAGAATTATGCCGGATGCGGTTCATCATGTAACAGTCATAACCTAGGGTGACACAGAACTAGCTCCAGTTCATCAATGTAATGTAGGCATGTATTCCGAATATAGTCATACGTGCTTATAGAAAAGAACTTGCATGACATCTTTTGTCCTACCCTCCCGTGGCAGCGGGGTCCTATTGGAAACTAAGGGATATTAAGGCCTCCTTTTAATAGAGTACCGGGACAAAGCATTAACACATAGTGAATACATGAACTCCTCAAACTACGATCATCACCGGGAGTGGTCCCGATTATTGTCACTTCGGGATTGCCGGATCATAACACATAATAGGTGACTATAGACTTGCAAGATAGGATCAAGAACTCTCATATATTGATGAAAACATAATAGGTTCAGATCTGAAATCATGGCACTCGGGCCCTAGTGACAAGCATTAAGCATAACAAAGTCATAGCAACATCAATCTCAGAACATAGTGGATACTAGGGATCAAACCCTAACAAAACTAACTCGATTACATGATAAATCTCATCCAACCCATCACCGTCCAGCAAGCCTACGATGGAATTACTCACGCACGACAGCGAGCATCATGAAATTGGTGATGGAGGATGGTTGATGATGATGATGGCGACGGATTCCCCTCTCCGGATTCCTGAACGGACTCCAGATCAGCCTCCCGAGAGAGTTTAGGGCTCGGCGGCGGCTCCGTATAGTAAAACGCGATGAATCCTTCTCCCTGATTTTTTTCTCCCTGAAAGTGAATATATGGAGTCAGGGTTGAGGTCCGTGGAGCGTTAGGGGGCCCACGAGAAAGGGGGCGCACCCAGGGGGGTAGGGCGCGCCCCCACCCTCGTGGATAGGTGGAGCCCCCCTTGACGTGGATCTTCCTTCCAGTATTTTTTATATATTCCAAAATAATTCTCCATTGATTTTCAGGTCATTCTAAGAACTTTTATTTCTGCACAAAAATAACACCATGGCAATTCTGCTGAAAACAGCGCCAGTCCGGGTTAGTTCCATTCAAATCATGCAAGTTAGAGTCCAAAACAAGGGCAAAAGTGTTTGGAAAAGTAGATATGACGGAGACGTATCAAACTCCCACTTGAGTTCGGTAGCATCACCTGCACTAGCATCGTCGGCACCTGCAACTGTTTTGGTAGTATCTGTGAGTCACGAGGACTCAGTAATCTCAAAACCCGTGAGATCAAGACTATTTAAGCTTATGGGTAGGATAAGGTAAAGAGGTGCAGCTGCAGCAAGCGCTAAGAAAATATGGTGGCTAACATATGGATACAAGAGTAAGATGAGAAGCTACGCAACGGTCGTGAAGCTAGAACCGATCAAGAAGTGATCCTGAACTACTTACGTTCAAACATAACCCAAACCGTGTTCACTTCCCGGACTCCGCCGAAAAGAGACCATCACGGCTACACACGCTGCTGATTCATTTTAATTAAGTCAAGTGTCAAGTTCTCTACAACCGGATATTAACAAATTCCCATCTGCCACATAACCGCGGGCACGACTCTTGAAAGTTTATACCTTGCAGGGGTGTCCCAACTTAGCCCATCACAAGCTCTCACGATCAACGAAGGATATTCCTTCTCCCGAAAAGACCCTCAGTCTCGGATTCCCGGTTACAAGACATTTTGACAATGGTAAAATAATACTAGCAAGACCGCCCGATGTGCTGACAAATCCCGATAGGAGTCGCACGTATCTCGTTCTCAGGGCACACCGGATGGGCAAGACGTCGGGTTAGCTGAGACCCTGGTTGCCCCGGGGGCGCCGGACATCACCCAGTTCGGACCAACACTCAGAGGAGCACTGGCCCCCCGGGGGGGGGGGGTTAAATAAAGATGACCCTCGGGTTTGCAACTCCCTAGGGAAAAGTTTAGGTTGTTAGGAAAATGTAAAACCAAGGTTGGGCCTTGCTGGAGGAGTTTTATTCAAAGCGAACTGTCAAGGGGGTCCCATAATCCCAACCACGTATGGAACACAAAATCAAGGAACATAACATCAGTATGACAGAAACTAGGGCGACAAGAGTGGAACAAAACATTGAGCAAAAGGCCAAGCCTTCCACCCTTTTCCAAGTATATAGATGCATTAATTAAATAAGAGATATTGTGATATCCCAACATATCCATGTTCCAACATGGAATAGTCTGCAAGGCACCTACAACTAACAACGCTATAAGAGGGGCTGAGCAAAAGCGGTAACTTAGCCAAACAACGGTTTGCTAGGAAGGTGGGTTAGAGGCTTGACATGGCAATATGGGAGGCATGATAAACAAGTGGTAGGTAGCACGACATAGCAATAAAACGAACAACTAGCAAGCAAAGATAGAAGTGATATCGAGGGTAATGATCATCTTGCCTGCAAAGTTCTTAGAGTTGTCGAAAACTTGCTCCTCGTTAGTGTACTCAACAAGTTCCTCGTTCACGTACTTGTCTCCCGGCTCTACCCAAAGCAAGAACACAAGCAATGAACAACAATCAATCATGGTGCAATGCACAAGTAACTTGATGCAAGACATGGCATCGAGTGCAAGATATGATGTGCAATGCATATGGGTACTCCGGAAGGTAAAAGATGATCATGGAATCAACTTGGCAAAGCAAGTATGCCGCTGGAAAGATGGGGTGATTTCGTTCGAAATTGATATAAGGATCACCGGAAACGGATGCACGGTTTGCAAATGACAAGCAACACAAGAATGATGCAAAACTGCGATTAACAGCATCATAGCACTTAGAATGCAATAAGAACCTATGCTACAACACTCCAACATAGCAACAAAGAACAGGACCATAAAGTACAGGTGAAGCTCTACAAATCATGAACACCGAGCTCCTGCTAGAACTCACTAGAACAATCATAAAATAGCATGGCAAAAATGCAAATGATATCAGCTTTAGACTTGGAGAAAAAACTAAACAGGGCATAAGCAACATCAAGAAGCAATGTTTAGAGCTAGCAAACAACATGCTACAGGAACATATCATGGCAAACAAAGCCATGGCATGCTAGTACTAAAGGCATAGAACAAATCTCCCTTACTGAACTTTAACCAAAGAGGCATGAAAAATATGGTAGCACCCATGCAAACATGGCAAGTTATATGATCAGTTTCAGATTTAGAAGAAAAACATGACATGGCAAAAACAGATTCATGATAGCAACTTTGCAAGCTCATGCCACTCATCACAATGTATTTCATGGCATAACAATGTAACCAACATGAAGTGGGCATATTCATAAAGCTAAAAATGGCAAGAGCAAGTTCATAGGGTACATGTATCACTAGAAAAAACACATGGCAAAACTGAATCTCATGCTAACAATCTGCCAGGAGCAATATTTAACAAAAGTAGAGCATGGTACTGACAAGCTAGAGTACTCCATAATAGCAACCAGAGACATGAATACTTAGAGCAATACCACATATTAACAACACTCTTACTTAACTATCCCAAAATGTGCATGGATCCACTGGTAGCAACAAGTTTAAATAGCATCAAAATGTAACAGGAAATGACTTTGCAAAATCACTAAATGTCTGAAATCAGCAACATCATGAAGCCTAGTTTGCATGCTTGTGCTAGTCACCACATAACTCATAAAAATACAAGGCTTTCACCACTTTAAAGATGACATGATGAAGCTCATAAAACATGTAGACGTCATTCTCATAGGATGCACACACAAAATGCAACGAAAATGACAAATCGGCAAGTTATGATAATTTCTAGCAGACAACATCATATAGCATTTTTGCAACGAAGTTTAGGGCATTAATATGGAAAGTAACATGCATGCAAATGACAGTAACGCTGCGTTTGGATGTCTGTATTGGGCTGTTGAATTGGATTTGGTATTGGGCTAACCCCAATACAGGTGTTTGGATGTACTCTGAAACAACAGACTGAAACGGAAACGAATACGAGGCGTTTTCGCTCACACGCGCCCACCCGTCGCTGCAATTCGGAGGTCTGGACCTCCGATTTCCGCCGAATTGCCTCACCCCCGCAAAACAAAACGTTTCGGGCCTTTATTTCCTCCCTCCACCATGAGACAGAAGGGATCGAGGGAAGAGAGTGGCGCCCTCGCAGATCGACGGCGGCGCCCAGTTAGATGCACCACGGCGGCGTGGTTATGGTGGCCGCCCTTCCATTCCATTCTTCCTCCGCCGCCACCCCATCCCCTCCCCCGGCGCCACCCCTTCCCGTTCTCTCTTGCCCTGCCCATCGTGGCCAGATCCCATCTGAACCGCCGCCGACTGCAGTCCCCTCCGGCGCCGGCCTTCCCTTCCTTCTTGGCCCTGCGGTGGCCATCTCTTCTCCCACCGGCGCTGGCCCTCCCCCTCCTTCCCATCGGAGCCCATCTCTTCTCCCTGGGCCCTCCTTGGCAGCCCCTTCTTCTCTGGCCGTGGTGGCCCTTTGTGCCGCCGGAGCCTTCTTCCCTTGCTCCACCCAGCCCCTGCTCTAATTCTTCTTCTTCAATCCCCTTGTCTTGTTGTTCTGATTCATTTGCTACCCGCTGCTGTATTTGCAGGTTGGCCTAAAAATTGGAACCCTAGTATTGTTCAACTACAACTTATTTGAACAATTGTATTGTTAAATTTGAAACTATCACTTCTTGTCATTGAGAATTTGGAACACCTATTTAAACTATATGTGTTGTACTTTGTTGGTGTAAAATATATTTTTTGTTTTTGTGCCAATATTATATGATGTCGTCCTCGATTTCTAGAATATTCGATAAAAAAGTTGATAAATAATCATCCAATTATAGTCACACATTATATAACTTCTGTTTTTGATGCATATACTAATGTTGCTATCAATTCCATAGTTTGACATCCAAACATGGTTCCGTATTGAAACCTCGGAACAATTCCGTGAACTAATACAATAAACATCTAAACAACCGAATTCGTATTCATATCCATTACAATTTCCTGGCTGAATTGGAATTGAAACCAATACAATACGGAGGCTTCCAATACAGACATCCAAACGCAGCATAACATGAATAGCATCATGAGACGAATATTTTGATATATCATGCACGCAAAGCGGAGTTATGAACATGGAGATATGACATGATGAACAAGGGCACAAAATGTTAGAATTTCAGGACTTGGAAGAAAAACGAGGTCAACCTTCCGATCTAGGGTTTCACGGAAAAGAAGGATCCTCGGGGTTCTCTCGCCGGAGTAGTTGCCGGAGAGGAGGGAGATGGCGGCCGGAGTGGTCGGGGGGTCGCTGGAGATGCTCGGGGTGGCGGATCCGGCCGGATCTCGCCAGATCCGGTGCGGCGGAGGCGAGGGTGAGGCCGGGCGGCGAGGTCGGCGCGGTGGCGGCGGCGGTTGGCGGCGAAGTCGGCGCGCG
>NC_041390.1:612371764-612413900 GCF_002162155.2 Triticum dicoccoides
GGCGGAGTCGCGGGCGTTGACCGGGCGACAGCGGGAGGCGTCGGGCGGCGCGGGCGCGATGGGCCGGGCGGGCCCGCTACGGGCTCACCGGGCCGCGGAGGCGGTGGATGGCGATGGTGACACATGGCGCACTCTGATTGGCACGGGACGGCGGCGCAGGCGTGTTCGGCCGTCGCGGACACGTCCGACGGCACGGAGGGGGTTGGACTAGGGTTTTTACCCGTGATTTGGAAGGGGGGATGCATATTTATTGGTAGGGGAGCTAGGAGAGTCCAAATAAGGTGCAGTTTTTGTCCACACGATCGTGATCCAACGACGGATAGCATGGAGGGGGTTTAGATGGGCTAGTGGGATGTTTTGGAGGAGTGTTGGGCTGCAACAAGAGAGGGTTTTTTACGGTGACCTGGTTAACCGTCGGGGCATCAAAGGACCTCCAAATGGAACGAAAATTGACAGGCGGCCTACCCGTGATGTACCGAGGCCACTCGACAAATCTCGGCCCATTCCAAGAATGTTTTTCTCCCGCTCATGAAACGAGATTTGAGGGGTGCAACGGGTGCATGTGGGAGTGTCGGATCGCGAAATGGACAACGGGGAAAATGACCGGATGCATGAGACGAACACGAATGCAAATAAGATGCACATGATGACATGAGATGAAATGCATGACATGAACAAAATGCAAAACCAAGACAAAAACCCAACCACGAAGGGTATATCATATCACATAGCCAGAAATGGCAAGAGTTGGAGTTACAAATATGGAAAGTTACATCCGGGGTGTTACACAATGTAAGCTAGGCAACAAACTAATTAACAAGTCCCACAAGCATACAATGCAAAGTAAAAAGTATGGGAAAGGATTAACCACAAGTGAACCAGGGGCGCGGATTTTATCCCAAAGCTCACACTTTGTTGGGAAGTGTTGATCTCCCTTGGAGCGATGTGGGAACCAAGGTTCCAGAGCGTCACCAAGTGGCTCACTATATTCTCCTCGAGTCACCCCCAATGAATGAGTCTCGAATCACGCGGGTTGGTCTTCAAGGAGACCATCACATCTTTTCAAACTTCTCCGAAGCACACCACAAGTAAGGAAGCTTCCAGAGAAACCTATAACCGAGCGCAAGCTCCAAGAGTAACAAGTTGTTGGCGAAGAAATCAAGGGGGCAACATAAAATCGGCTTGGTCAAGTTATATATCGGGTCTTTCTCTCTCTATCCCCAAACAATCAAAGTTTTTGGGTGGAGTAATAGAGAGGAATGACAAAAATGGAGGTTTGGAAATGGTGGCTGCTCACGAGGCTTAGAAGATTAGCTTTGGAGACAGAAGAAGACCCCTTTTATACCCCACCCAATAAGTGACCATTGCCTCTCAGCAGACCTCGCGCGCACAGGCCAAGTTAGGCCCGTGCGCACGGGGTTTCCAGACACATCACCACTGTCCTGTGCTCATGAGGGTCTGAGACCCCATGCGCACGGAGTGTCTAGAGAACAAATTGGTTGCCTGTGTGCACACGGGTCCGAGACCCCATGCACGTGGATGTCCAGAGAACAAATCAGTTACCCATATACATTGGGGGTGTCCAGAGACTAGGGCACTTGCTCGTTTGCTCAGAGGTTAGAGACCCAAGTGCTTGAGATTTGATGGCAGTACGTGGCACATACTTTAAACCATGAGACGCTAGTTCAATGGCCCACTTGGCGACTCGTCCTGTGGCTTCTCTGTTTTGAATAATATCTCCTAAAGGAGCAGAGCTAACCACAGTGATAGGATGACCCTGAAAGTAATGCTTAAGCTTCCGGCTTGCCATGAACACCCCATAAACAAGCTTCTGTCAATGTGGATATCTCTGTTTGGACTCAATGAGCACCTCAATGACGTAATAAACTGGCCGTTTATCCGGATGTTCCTTGCCAGCCTCCTTGCGCTGGACAACAATGGCCACACTGACAACACGTGTGTTAGCAGCCACATATAACAACAGTGGCTCCTTCTCAACGAGAGCAGCAATAACCGGTGGCTCGACGAGCTGTTTTTTCAGATCTTCAAAGGTAGAGTTAGCAACATCACTCTAGACAAAATTATCCGTCTTCTTCATCATTTGATACAACGACATAGCCTTCTCACCTAACCGGCTTATGAACCGACTTAAAGCTGCGACATGACCCGCCAGCCGCTGAACGTCATTGATGCATGCCAACTTAGCCAAAGACGTAATCGCCTTAATTTTCTCTGGATTAGCCTCAATGCCTCCGTTAGACACCAAAAAACCCCAAAAGCTTGCCAGCTGGGACTCCAAAAATGCACTTGGCCAGGTTAAGCATCATTTTGTAGACCCAGAGGTTATCAAAGGTTTCCTTCAGATCATCTACCAGAGTTTCCTTCTCTCTGGATTTTACCACTATATCGTCCACATAAGCATGAACATTACGCCCAATTTGATTATGAAGACAGTTCTGCACACACCGCTGATAAGTCGCCTGGGCACTCTTAACCCTCAAAGGCATAGACACATAGCAGAAGGCTCCAAACGGAGTAATGAAAGTCATCTTCTCTTGGTCCTTCACCGCCATCTTGATCTGATGATAGCCAGAATAAGCATCCAGAAAACTCAAACGCTCACAACCCGCCGTAGCATCAATGATTTGATTAATACGAGGGAGAGAAAAAGGATCAATCGGACAAGCTTGTTTAAATCTGTGTAATCCACACACATAAGCCAAGTGCCATTCTTTTTGAGCACAAGCACCGGGTTAGCCAACCACTCTGGGTGAAAAACTTCATCAATAAACCCGGCCGCCAAGAGCCGGGCCACCTCCTCTCCAATAGCCTTGCGCCTTTCCTCGTTGAACCGCCGAAGAAACTGCCTGACCGGCTTAAACTTGGGATCAATATTGAGAGTGTGCTCAAAGAGTTCCATCGGTACATCCGGCATGTCAGAAGGCTTCCATGCAAAGATGTCCCAGTTCTCATGGATGAACTTGATAAGCGCGCTTTCCTATTTGGGGTCCAAGTTAGCACTGATAATGAATTGTTTGGATGAGTCGCCAGGCACAAAATCAATCATCTTGGAATCGTCACCTGACTTAAACTTCAGCGCCGACTCATGCTCCGTGGTTGGCTTTTTCAAAGACATCATGTCCGCCGGGTCGACATTATCCTTGTAAAACTTCAACTCCTCTGTCGCACAAACAGCTTCGGCGGAAGCAGCATCGCCTTCTTCATATTCCAAAGCTATCTTCCGACTTCCATGCACTGCGATAGTGCCCTTATAATCTGGCATCTTAAGCTGCAGATAAACATAACACGACCGTGCCATGAATTTTGCATAAGCCGGCCGTCCAAACAGGGCGTGATATGGGCTTTTGATTTTGACCACTTCAAATGTTAACTTTTCCGCCCTAGAATCATGCTCATCTTCAAAGGCTACTTCCAGCTCAATCTTACCAACTGGATATGCCGACTTGCCAGACACTACTCCATGGGAAACGGTGTTGGATGTCTTAAGACTCTTGTCAGTCAACCCCATGCGACGGAACGTCTCATAATAGAGGATGTTAATGCTACTGCCTCCGTCCATGAGTACTTTAGTGAGTTTATATCCACCAACCTGAGGGGCCACCACCAAGGCCAGGTGACCTGGATTATCAACCCCGGGAGGGTGATCTTCTCTACTCCACAAAATAGGCTGCTCAGACCACCTCAAATACCATGGAACAGCTGGCTCAACAGCATTCACAGCTCTCTTATGAAGTTTCTGGTCCCTTTTGCATAAACTGGTGGTGAATACATGATATTGCCCACTGCTCAGCTGCTTTGGGTTACTCTGATACCCGGATTGCCGCTGCTGCTGACTACCTTAGCCAGATTGCTGATTATAGCCGCCTTGATTGCCTTGAGGGCCCTGGCCATGAAAACCGCCGCCTCCTGAGCCGCCGCCCGGGCCATGAAGGCCGCCACTGCCTGAGCCGTTGCCAGGTCCATGATTACCGTCAAACATG
The DNA here is from genome assembly GCF_002162155.2 of Triticum dicoccoides. Classification (NCBI taxonomy): domain Eukaryota; kingdom Viridiplantae; phylum Streptophyta; class Magnoliopsida; order Poales; family Poaceae; genus Triticum; species Triticum dicoccoides. The sequence goes on from NC_041390.1 coordinate 612,375,766, forward strand.
TTAGAATTCTTGAAAGCCTTCATGATCGTACAGTCTTTCCATAGATGGGTGGCCGGCATCTCTCGGGTGCCGTGTCTTGGACAGGGTTCATTTACCAACTGCTCGAGGGTGGGACCTGACCCGCCTGACCGAGAAGGTGGCCTCCCCTTACGCCATTGATTGTTGCCCTGTGCGCTGGTGTTAGCCACAAACTCCAGACTACCGTCAGCCTTACGTTTATTATTACCTCCTTGATTTGTCGGGTTATGCTGATGACCTTTGCCATTGCCATTCTTCTTTCCCTTCCCTGTCTTCTCTTCATCAGACGCGGGATCCTTGGTACTATCAGAATCGGCGTATTTGACCAGAGCCGCCTTTAGCTGGCCCATGTCATTGCAATCACGCTTGAGCCGCCCCAGCTTCTGTTTCAGAGGTTCAAAATGGCAATTTTTATCCAACATTAAGACCGCGGAGCCGGCATCCATCTTATCAGATGAATGCATTACCTCCTTCACCCGGCGCACCCAATGGGTCGTGGATTCACCTTCCTCTTGCTTGCAATTAGTCAAGTCCACAATTGACATGGGTTGCTTGCATGTATCTTTGAAGTTCTGAATAAACCGGGCCTTCAACTCTGCCCATGAGCCGATGCAATTGGGTGGCAACCCCTTCAACCAAGTGCGAGCTGTTCCATCCAACATCATGGTGAAGTACTTGGCCATCGCTGCGTCACTGACCTCCAATAACTCCATGGCCATCTCGTAACTTTCGATCCATGCCCCGGGTTGTAAGTCAGCTGTGTAATTAGGCACCTTATGAGGCCCCTTGAAATCCTTTGGCAAGTGCTCATTACACAGAGCCTGCACCAAGCAAGGGACACCTCCAGTCCTCGTGGTCACACCTGCTTCAACAGAGGTCGCTGGATAAACTTGAAAAGCTTGGTGAACCGCCTGCTCAGCTTCTTGTTGAACCGCCCGCTCAGCCTCTTGGCGAATCCTCTCCTGGTCAGCCAAGTTAAGAGCTTCATCACGCGCCGGGTCATGCTTGCGCGGCTGGTTACGGCGCTGGGCGTTGCTTAACACGGCCGTTGAATCCATATGCCTGCTATAGCTCGGGCTCCGGCTTGGGCGAGGGGTTGAATGAATTCTGTCTCGACTATAAGAGTATGACTCCTGCTGTGCCAGAGCCGTCTGAAGAAGTTCTCCGACCCTTCGCGTTTCGATCACCGTCGGAGAGTCGCCTTCCATGGGGAGAGCCGCCAAACACGCTGATGCAGCGATCAGATTCTCTAGATGGCTAGGAAAATGACCCGGTGGTGTTGGTGTATAACGAGGCGGAGCAATATTCACACGAGGGGGTTCCATAGCCCGCGGCTGACCCGGCGCCCCAGCCCCGGGTGTTGTAATCCGGTTAGCCTCTGGCAGGTTACTGGGACCGGCTCCGGGTGTGTGGAAGAGGTTCCTAGGGTCGCAAGTCAGGGGCAGACGTGATTGAGTCTTCTGGTGCCTCCTCCTCATGACCTCATTTGATGCGTTCAGATTCATCGAGAGCTGAAAAGCCTCTGATTGAAGCTGCTGAGCCCGAGCGTCCAAAGCCGCCCGCTCTGCAGCCACCCTGACGTCCTCTGCTGCCAAGTTTTCCTTGGCTTGAGCTACCTCCCCACGTAACTGTGCCACCTCCGCATCATGTTGAGCCTTATCCGCCGGTTCAACCACGGCGGTCAACAGGGCCGTCATCCTATCCATGAGATCCATCAGCACCTGAGCGGACGGGCGCGCGGGGTCTCCTGACCCGATGGCTGCCGTTCTAGTGGTTATTGCTGTCGCAGCCATAGAGTTTTGAGCGGGCTGCGTACCAGTCATGAAGATCCCCGCTCTATTCGGCGGCTCAAAGGGGTCCAAAATACTGCTGCCATCGGAACAGCCCCCAAGCCCGCCATCTTGTAGTTAATACAATGAATCCGTCTCTCCTGTGGATGACTGACCGTCAGAATAGATGGTCGTCTCACCGCCATCCACATATCCTTTAGAGAACTCCCCTCCATGGATTCAACCCACGAAGGCATGCCTCCCGACGGACTGAGTCCGGGCGGGTCCCGCACGCTGAGCCGTTTCGACGAGGTCGGTGCAGATGTCTGGCTCAGGGCTCGGCTCGCCGATCCGGCCGATGAAGACGTGGATCCCGCTGAAGGGGACCCGGTACCCGTACTCAATTGAGCCGGCGTCGGGGCCCCAGCCTTCGTCGTCGATGTAGATCTTGCCGCGACGACTCTTGGTCATCCGGCCCACAACATATCCCTTGAGCCCTTTGAAGCTGCCCTTCAAGAACTCAAATCCACCGTATGCTGGCCCCATGGTGGGCGCCAACTGTCGTGGAATTGTCACGGCAGATGTCCTAGTGAAAGGACTTAGTCGTGGAGCCATCGCAACTAGGAAGCTTAAAGGGGTTAATCGGGACAAAGGACATGAGAAGTTTATACTCGTTCAACCCCTTGCGGTGAAGGTAAAGCCTAGTCCAGTTGATGTGGTATTGCTAGGTTTCGATGACCAAGGAGCGAAATACGGTAGCTTGGCTCTCGATTTGTTGTTTCCTGCCCTAAGCCGCCACTGGGTCGTCCCCTTATATACACGGGTTGACGCCTTGCGGCCTACAGAGTCCCGGCCGGCTCATACAACATGCCCGACTCGGTGACATCTATTTCATGCCTTACTTTACAAGTCTTAGTCATACATGGCGGTTTACACTTACGGGCCTTAAGCCGCCTCTGGCCTTGGGCCTACTACAAGCCTTATCATAAACCGTCATCTTGTATATTCTTCGGGCTTCCTTTAAGTAATCCGCCATTGTGATTGACCCGGCCCCTCCTTGTAGAGACCAGACCTCAAACAGTTTGATCTCTATGCATCAGTGTCATCCCTGGATCGGTAATGCTGACATGCACAGTACTTGAGGATTTATAACAGAGTAGCAATCACACACTTATTACATCGAATGTCTCAAAAGAGAACTTATTACAATAAATATGGCTTAAGGCCATCTAATACGATAACAACGGAAGGCTTGGAAGATAAAGTGAGTCCATCAACTACAACGTATCATGGTGGTTGTTAAACATTGAGAAGGTTCACCCAACTCAATCCCAATTAAGCATCATCATTAAACCCAATCAAATTATATTAACAGTGATGAGATCCACATGATAATCCAAGAACTAGATACTCAAGATGTCCATAACCGGGGACACGGCTAACCATGATTAGTTTATACACTCTGCAGAGGTTTGCACACTTTTCCCCACAAGACTCAATCTCCTCCGTTGAATTTCTCGCACTACATGATGTTTGAGAAACGGATGACCGAGACACAGTCTTTCCGAAGAGGTCCCCTTAACCGATAGATAGGCCTGTACACCTACAATCCCCTACATCTGCTAGCCCATTATGGAAAGGTTTCCCACAATTTACTCAACTATGCCAGAGCCCATAATGGCATGTGGCTGCACATGGAAGTTTCTAGCATGAATAATCTTATGATCCCTTTGAGCCTGGGAGGCAGTCCACAGGAGAATCACACGGTACCCCGGGATTTCCAAAAATACAGGCAACACTGGGTTCCCCAGGTGCCTCAATCCACCCAGATGTGTATTAAAGTTGCCACCTTAAGTTAACCATTAATTAACAATACTCACATCTGTCATGAATACACTCAAACCCAAACCACGTCTACGAGCATAGCATAGCAATATAAGCAACGTAGAAGTAACTCCCATAGGTTTGATAATACTCACATCTCTCGAAAGAAGTGAGTGGGAGGAGAGTAGAACTTGATGAGGTAATTATACCTTCTCCCTTATTGGAAAGTAGTTCATCACAGAAATCAGTTCCAGTGATTCCTACACCAATTAGTGAGGAAGTTAATGATGATGATCATCAAACTTCAGATCAAGTTGCTACCAAACCTCGTAGGTCTTCCAGAGTAAGATCCGCACCAGAGTGGTACGGTAATCATGTTCTGGAAGTCATGTTACTAGACCATGATGAACCTACGAACTATGAGGAAGCAATGATGAGCCCAGATTCCACGAAATGGCTTGAGGCCATGAAATCTGAGATATGATCCATGTATGAGAACAAAGTGTAGACTTTGATTGACTTGCCCGATGATCGGTGAGTCATTAAGAATAAATGGATCTTCAAGAGGAAGACGGACGTTGATAGTAGTGTTACTATCTACAAAGCTAGACTTGTCAAAAAAGGTTTTTGACAAAGTTCAAGGTGTTGAATATGATGAGATTTTCTTACTCGTATCGATGCTTAAAAGTCTGTCCGAATCATGTTAGCAATTGCCGCATTTTATGATTATGAAATTTGGCAGATGGATGTCAAAACTGCATTCCTGAACGGATTTCTGGAAGAAGAGTTGTATATGATGCAACCGGAAGGTTTTGTCGATCCAAAGGGAGCTAACAAAGTGTGCAAGCTCCAGCGATCCATTTATGGACTGGTGCAAGAATCTCGGAGTTGGAATATACGCTTTGATAAGTTGATCAAAGCATATAGTTTTTGTACAGACTTACGGTGAAGCCTGTATTTACAAGAAAGTGAGTGGGAGCACTACAACATTTCTGATAAGTATATGTGAATGACATATTGTTGATCGGAAATAATGTAGAATTATTCTGCAAAGCATGAAAGGATACTTGAATAAAAGTTTTTCAAAGAAAGACCTTGGTGAAGCTGCTTACACATTGAGCATCAAGATCTATATAGATAGATGAAGACGCTTGATAAGATTTTTCAATGAATACATACCTTGATAATTTTTTGAAATAGTTCAAAATGGAACAATCAAAGAAGGAGTTCTTGCCTGTGTTGCAAGGTGTGAAGTTGAGTAAGACTCAAAGCCCGACCACGGCAGAAAATAGAAAGAGAATGAAAGTCATTCCCTATGCCTCAGTCATAGGTTCTATAAAGTATGCCATGCTGTATACCAGATCTATTGTATGCCATACCACTGAGTTTGGCAAGGGAGTACAATAGTGATCTAGGAGTAGATCACTGGAGAGCGGTCAAAATTGTCCTTAGTGGAATAAGGATATGTTTCTCGATTATGGAAAAAGGTTCGTCGTAAAGGGTTACGCCGATGCAAGTTTGACACTAATCTAGATGACTCTAAGTCTCGATCTAGATACATATTGAAAGTGGGAGCAATTAGCTAGAGTAGCTCCATGCAGAGCATTGTTGACATAGAAATTTGCAAAATACATGAGGATCTGAATGTGGCAGACCCGTTGACTAAGATTCTCTCACAAGCAAAACATGATCACACCTTAGTACTCCTTGGGTGTTAATCACATAGCGATGTGAACTAGATTACTGAATCTAGTAAACCCTTTGGGTGTTGGCCACATAGCGATGTGAACTATGGGTGTTAATCACATGGTGATGTGAACTATTGCTGTTAAATCACATGGCGATGTGAACTAGATTATTGACTCTAGTGCAAGTGGGAGACTGAAGGAAATATGCCCTAGAGGTAATAATAAAGTTATTATTTATTTCCTTATATCATGATAAATGTTTATTATTCATGCTAGAATTGTATTAACCGGAAACATAATACATGTGTGAATACATAGACAAACAGAGTGTCACTAGTATGCCTCTACTTGACTAGCTCGTTAATCAAAGATGGTTATGTTTCCTGACCATGAACAATGAGTTGTTATTTGATTAACGAGATCACATCATTAGTTGAATGATCTGATTGACATGACCCATTCCATTAGCTTAGCACCTGATCGTTTAGTATGTTGCTATTGCTTTCTTCATGACTTATACATGTTCCTATGACTATGAGATTATGCAACTCCCGTTTGCCGGAGGAACACTTTGGGTGCTGCCAAACGTCACAACGTAACTGGGTGATTATAAAGGAGCATTACAGGTGTCTCCAAAGGTAGATGTTGGGTTGGCGTATTTCGAGATTAGGATTTGTCACTCCGATTGTCGGAGAGGTATCTCTGGGCCCTCTCGGTAATGCACATCACATAAGCCTTGCAAGCACTGCAACTAATATGTTAGTTGTGAGATGATGTATTACGGAACGAGTAAAGAGACTTGCCAGTAACGAGATTGAACTAGGTATTGGATACCGACGATCAAATCTCGGGCAAGTAACATACCGATGACAAAGGGAACAACGTATGTCGTTATGCGGTCTGACCGATAAAGATCTTCGTAGAATATGTAGGAGCCAATATGGGCATCCAGGTCCCGCTATTGGTTATTGACCGGAGACGTGTCTCGGTCATGTCTACATTGTTCTCGAACCCGTAGGGTCCGCACGCTTAAGGTTACGATGACATTTATATTATGAGTTTATGAGTTTTGATGTACCGAAGGTTGTTCGGAGTCCCGGATGTGATCACGGACATGACGAGGAGTCTCGAAATGGTCGAGACGTAAAGATTGATATATTGGAAGCCTATATTTGGATATCGGAAGTGTTCCGGGTGAAATCGGGATTTTACCGGAATACCGGGAGGCTTACCGGAACCCCCCGGGAGCTATTTGGGCCATAGTGGGCCTTAGTGGAAAAGAGAAGGGGCTGCCCTAGATGGGCTGCGCGCCCCCCTTCCCCTAGTCCTATTAGGACTAGGAGAGGTGGCCGGCCCCCTCCTCCTCTTTTACCCTCCGAGGAATCCTAGTTGGACTAGGATTGGAGGGGGAATCCTACTCCCAGTGGGAGTAGGACTCTCCTGCGCCTCCCCCCCTTGGCCGGCCAGCCTCCCCTCCTCTCCTCCTTTATATACGGAGGCAGGGGCACCTCTAAACACTCAAGTTGACACAAGTTGATCCACGTGATCAATTCCTTAGCCGTGTCCGGTGCCCCCTGCCACCATATTCCTCGATAATACTGTAGCGGAGTTTAGGCGAAGCCCTGCTGCTGTAGTTCATCAAGATCGTCACCACGCCGTCGTGCTGACGAAACTCTTCCCCGACACTTTGCTGGATCGGAGTCCGGGGATCGTCATCGAGCTGAACGTGTGCTCGAACTCGGAGGTGCCGTAGTTTCGGTGCTTGATCGGTTGGATCGAGAAGACGTACGACTACTTCCTCTACGTCGTGTCATCACTTCCGCAGTCGGTCTGCGTTGGGTACGTAGACAACACTCTCCCCTCGTTGCTATGCATCACATGATCTTGCGTGTGCATAGGAATTTTTTTGAAATTACTACGAAACCCAACAGTGGCATCCGAGCCTAGGTTATTGATGTTGATGTTATATGCACGAGTAGAACACAAGTGAGTTGTGGACGATACAAGTCATACTGCCTACCAGCATGTCATACTTTGGTTCGGCGGTATTGTTGGACGAGACGACCTGGACCAACCTTACGCGTACGCTTACGCGAGACCGGTTCCCTCGACGTGCTTTGCACATAGATGGCTTGCGGGCGACTGTCTCTCCAACTTTAGTTGAACCGAGTATGGCTACGCCCGGTCCTTGAGAAGGTTAAAACGGAGTCTATTTGACAAACTATCGTTGTGGTTTTGATGCGTAGGTGAGATTGGTTCTTACTTAAGCCCGTAGCAGCCACGTAAAACATGCAACAACAAAGTAGAGGACGTCTAACTTGTTTTTGCAGGGCATGTTGTGATGTGATATGGTCAAGGCATGATGCTGGAATTTTATTGTATGAGATGATCATGTTTTGTAACCGAGTTATCGGCAACTGGCAGGAGCCATATGGTTATCGCTTTATTGTATGCAATGCAATCGCGATGTAATGCTTTACTTTATTACTAAACGGTAGTGATAGTCGTGGAAGCATAAGATTGGCGAGACGACAACGATGCTACGATGGAGATCAAGGTGTCACGCCGGTGACGATGGTGATCATGACGGTGCTTCGGAGATGGAGATCACAAGCACAACATGATGATGGCCATATCATATCACTTATATTGATTGCATGTGATGTTTATCTTTTATGCATCTTATCTTGCTTTGATTGACGGTAGCATTATAAGATGATCTCTCACTAAATTATCAAGAAGTGTTCTCCCTGAGTATGCACCGTTGCCAAAGTTCGTCGTGCCCAGACACCATGTGATGATCGGGTGTGATAAGCTCTACGTCCATCTACAACGGGTGCAAGCCAGTTTTGCACACGCAGAATACTCAGGTTAAACTTGACGAGCCTAGCATATGCAGATATGGCCTCGGAACACGGAGACCGAAAGGTCGAGCGTGAATCATATAGTAGATATGATCAACATAATGATGTTCACCGATGAAACTAATCCATCTCACGTGATGATCGGACATGGTTTAGTTGATTTGGATCACGTGATCACTTAGAGGATTAGAGGGATGTCTATCTAAGTGGGAGTTCTTAAGTAATATGATTAAATTGAACTTAAATTTATCATGAACTTAGTCCTGGTAGTATTTTGCAAATCATGTTGTAGATCAATAGCTCGCGTTGTTGCTTCCCTGTGTTTATTTTGATATGTTCCTAGAGAAAATTGTGTTGAAAAATGTTAGTAGCAATGTTGCGGATTTGATCCGTGATCTGAGGTTAAATCCTCATTGCTGCACAGAAGAATTATGTCCTTAATGCACCGCTAGGTGACGGACCTATTGCAGGAGCAAATGCAGACGTTATGAACGTTTGGCTAGCTCAATATGATGACTACTTGATAGTTTAAGTGCACCATGCTTAACGGCTTAGAATCGGGACTTCAAAGACGTTTTGAATGTCATGGACCATATGAGATGTTCCAGGAGTTGAAGCTAATATTTCAAGCAAATACCCGAGTTGAGAGATATGAAGTCTCCAACAAGTTCTATAGCTAAAAGATGGAGGAGAATCGCTCAACTAGTGAGCATGTGCTCAGATTGTCTGAGTACTACAATCGCTTGAATAAAGTGGGAGTTAATCTTCCAGATAAGATAGTGATTGACAGAATTCTCTATTCACCATCACCAAGTTAGTAGAACTTCGTGATGAACTATGACATGCAAGGGATAACGGAAACGATTCCCAAGCTCTTCGTAATGCGGAAATTGACGAAGGTAGAAATCGAGAAAAACATCAAGTGTTGATGGTAGACAAGACCACTAGTTTCAAGAAAAGGGGCAGAAGGAAGAAGGGGAACTTCAAGAAGAACAACAAGCAAGTTGCTGCTCAAGTGAAGAAGCCCAAGTCTGATCCTAAGCCTGAGACTAAGTGTTTCTACTGCAAAGGGACTGGTCACTGGAAGCGGATCTACCCCAAGTGATTGGCGGATAAGAAGGATGGCAAAGTGAACATAAGTATATTTGATATACATGTTATTGATGTGTACTTTACTAGTGTTTATCGCAAACCCTCAGTATTTGATACTAGTTCAGTTGCTAAGATTAGTAACTCGAAACGGGAGTTGCAGAATAAACAGAGACTAGTTAAGGGTGAAGTGACGATGTGTGTTGGAAGTGGTTCCAAGATTGATATGATCATCGTCGCACACTCCCTATACTTTCGGGATTAGTGTTGAACCTAAATAAGTGTTATTTGGTGTTTGCGTTGAGCATGAATATGATTTGATCATGTTTATTGTAATACGATTATTCATTTAAGTAAGAGAATAAATTGTTATTCTGTTTACATGAATAGAACCTTATATGGTTACACACCCAATGAAAATAGTTTGTTGGATCTCGATCGTAGTGATACACATAATCATAATATTGAAACCAAAAGATGCAAAGTTAATAATGATAAGTGCAACTTGTTTGTAGCACTGCCGTTTAGGTCATATTGGTGTAAAGCGCATGAAGAAACTCCATACTGATGGAATTTTGGAATCACTTGATTATGAATCACTTGATGCTTGCGAACTGTGCCTTTTGGGCAAGATGACTAAAACTCCGTTCTCCGGAACAATGGAACGAGCTACTGACTTATTGGAAATAATACATACCGATGTATGCGATCCAATGAGTGCTGATGCTCGTGGCAAGCATCGTTGTTTTCTGACCTTCACAAGATGATTTGAGCAGATATGGGTATATCTACTTGATGAAACATAAGTCTGAAATAGTTGAAAGGTTCAAAGAATTTCAGAGTGAAGTGGAAAAATCATCGTAACAAGAAAATAAAGTTTCTGCGATCTGATCGCGAAGACAAATATTTGAGTTACGAGTTTGGTCTTCAATTAAAACAATGTGGAATAGTTTCACAGCTCACGCCACCTGGAACACCACATCGTTATGGTGTGTCCAAACGTCGTAACCGCACTTTATTTGATATGGTGCGATCTATGATATCTCTTTACCACTATCGTTTTGGGGTTATGCATTAGAGACAGCTGCATTCACGTTTTAAAATAGGGCACCATCTAAATCCGTTGAGACGACACTGTATGAACTATGGTTTAGCAGTAAACCTAACCTGTTGTTTCTTAAAGTTTGGGGCTGCGATGCTTATGTGAAAAAGTTTCATCCTGATAAGCTCGAACCCAAATCGGAGAAGTGCGTCTTCATACCCAAAGGAAATTGTTGGGTATACCTTCTATCACAGATCCGAAGGCAAGACATTCGTTGCTAAAATGGATCCTTTCCAGAGAAGGAGTTTCTCTCGAAAGAAGTGAGTGGGAGGAGAGTAGAACTTGATGAGGTAATTATACCTTCTCCCTTATTGGAAAGTAGTTCATCACAGAAATCAGTTCCAGTGATTCCTACACCAATAAGTGAGGAAGTTAATGATGATGATCATCAAACTTCAGATCAAGTTACTACCAAACCTCGTAGGTCTTCCAGAGTAAGATCCGCACCAGAGTGGTACGGTAATCATGTTCTGGAAGTCATGTTACTAGACCATGATGAACCTACGAACTATGAGGAAGCAATGATGAGCCCAGATTCCACGAAATGGCTTGAGGCCATGAAATCTGAGATATGATCCATGTATGAGAACAAAGTGTAGACTTTGATTGACTTGCCTGATGATCGGTGAGTCATTAAGAATAAATGGATCTTCAAGAGGAAGACGGACGTTGATAGTAGTGTTACTATCTACAAAGCTAGACTTGTCGAAAAAGGTTTTTGACAAAGTTCAAGGTGTTGAATACGATGAGATTTTCTTACTCGTATCGATGCTTAAAAGTCTGTCCGAATCATGTTAGCAATTGCCGCATTTTATGATTATGAAATTTGGCAGATGGATGTCAAAACTGCATTCCTGAATGGATTTCTGGAAGAAGAGTTGTATATGATGCAACCGGAAGGTTTTGTCGATCCAAAGGGAGCTAACAAAGTGTGCAAGCTCCAGCGATCCATTTATGGACTGGTGCAAGAATCTCGGAGTTGGAATATACGCTTTGATAAGTTGATCAAAGCATATAGTTTTTGTACAGACTTACGGTGAAGCCTGTATTTACAAGAAAGTGAGTGGGAGCACTACGACATTTCTGATAAGTATATGTGAATGACATATTGTTGATCGGAAATAATGTAGAATTATTCTGCAAAGCATGAAAGGATACTTGAATAAAAGTTTTTCAAAGAAAGACCTTGGTGAAGCTGCTTACACATTGAGCATCAAGATCTATATAGATAGATGAAGACGCTTGATAAGATTTTTCAATGAATACATACCTTGATAAATTTTTGAAATAGTTCAAAATGGAACAGTCAAAGAAGGAGTTCTTACCTGTGTTGCAAGGTGTGAAGTTGAGTAAGACTCAAAGCCCGACCACGGCAGAAAATAGAAAGAGAATGAAAGTCATTCCCTATGCCTCAGTCATAGGTTCTATAAAGTATGCCATGCTGTATACCAGATCTATTGTATGCCATACCACTGAGTTTGGCAAGGGAGTACAATAGTGATCTAGGAGTAGATCACTGGAGAGCGGTCAAAATTGTCCTTAGTGGAATAAGGATATGTTTCTCGATTATGGAAAAAGGTTCGTCGTAAAGGGTTACGCCGATGCAAGTTTGACACTAATCTAGATGACTCTAAGTCTCGATCTAGATACATATTGAAAGTGGGAGCAATTAGCTAGAGTAGCTCCATGCAGAGCATTGTTGACATAGAAATTTGCAAAATACATGAGGATCTGAATGTGGCAGACCCGTTGACTAAGATTCTCTCACAAGCAAAACATGATCACACCTTAGTACTCCTTGGGTGTTAATCACATAGCGATGTGAACTAGATTACTGAATCTAGTAAACCCTTTGGGTGTTGGCCACATAGTGATGTGAACTATGGGTGTTAATCACATGGTGATGTGAACTATTGCTGTTAAATCACATGGCGATGTGAACTAGATTATTGACTCTAGTGCAAGTGGGAGACTGAAGGAAATATGCCCTAGAGGTAATAATAAAGTTATTATTTATTTCCTTATATCATGATAAATGTTTATTATTCATGCTAGAATTGTATTAACCGGAAACATAATACATGTGTGAATACATAGACAAACAGAGTGTCACTAGTATGCCTCTACTTGACTAGCTCCTTAATCAAAGATGGTTATGTTTCCTGACCATGAACAATGAGTTGTTATTTGATTAACGAGATCACATCATTAGTTGAATGATCTGATTGACATGACCCATTCCATTAGCTTAGCACCTGATCGTTTAGTATGTTGCTATTGCTTTCTTCATGACTTATACATGTTCCTATGACTATGAGATTATGCAACTCCCGTTTGCCGGAGGAACACTTTGGGTGCTGCCAAACGTCACAACGTAACTGGGTGATTATAAAGGAGCATTACAGGTGTCTCCAAAGGTAGATGTTGGGTTGGCGTATTTCGAGATTAGGATTTGTCACTCCGATTGTCGGAGAGGTATCTCTGGGCCCTCTCGGTAATGCACATCACATAAGCCTTGCAAGCACTGCAACTAATATGTTAGTTGTGAGATGATGTATTACGGAACGAGTAAAGAGACTTGCCGGTAACGAGATTGAACTAGGTATTGGATACCGACGATCAAATCTCGGGCAAGTAACATACCGATGACAAAGGGAACAACGTATGTCGTTATGCGGTCTGACCGATAAAGATCTTCATAGAATATGTAGGAGCCAATATGGGCATCCAGGTCCCGCTATTGGTTATTGACCGGAGACGTGTCTCGGTCATGTCTACATTGTTCTCGAACCCGTAGGGTCCGCACGCTTAAGGTTACGATGACATTTATATTATGAGTTTATGAGTTTTGATGTACCGAAGGTTGTTCGGAGTCCCGGATGTGATCACGGACATGACGAGGAGTCTCAAAATGGTCGAAACGTAAAGATTGATATATTGGAAGCCTATATTTGGACATCGGAAGTGTTCCGGGTGAAATCGGGATTTTACCGGAATACCGGGAGGGTTACCGGAACCCCCCGGGAGCTATTTGGGCCATATTGGGCCTTAGTGGAAAAGAGAAGGGGCTGCCCTAGATGGGCTGCGCGCCCCCCCTTCCCCTAGTCCTATTAGGACTAGGAGAGGTGGCCGGCCCCCTCCTCCTCTTTTCCCCTCCGAGGAATTCTAGTTGGACTAGGATTGGAGGGGGAATCCTACTCCCAGTGGGAGTAGGACTCTCCTGCGCCTCCCCCCCTTGGCCGGCCAGCCTCCCCTCCTCTCCTCCTTTATATACGGAGGCAGGGGCACCTCTAAACACACAAGTTGACACAAGTTGATCCACGTGATCAATTCCTTAGCCGTGTGCGGTGCCCCCTGCCACCATATTCCTCGATAATACTGTAGCGGAGTTTAGGCGAAGCCCTGCTGCTGTAGTTCATCAAGATCGTCACCACGCCGTCGTGCTGACGAAACTCTTCCCCGACACTTTGCTGGATCGGAGTCCGGGGATCGTCATCGAGCTGAACGTGTGCTCGAACTCGGAGGTGCCGTAGTTTCGGTGCTTGATCGGTTGGATCGAGAAGACGTACGACTACTTCCTCTACGTCGTGTCATCGCTTCCGCAGTCGGTCTGCGTTGGGTACGTAGACAACACTCTCCCCTCGTTGCTATGCATCACATGATCTTGCGTGTGCGTAGGAAATTTTTTGAAATTACTACGAAACCCAACAGGTAGGTGTAGGACATATGGTCTAGGTGTTTTAAATGTTCCCACACTGTCATTCGAGCACCTTGACCCCTCTTGATAGTGCAGTGTCCTACGACTCAGATAAACCTAACCAAAGCTTTGTGTCATCGGAAAACCACACCTTTAAGCTTTTTGAAGTGGGGGGAATAAATTTCTGAGGAACCAATGATCTGAGATAAACCTTAACAACCATCATCAGTTCCACTAACTACATTGTCATCGCATCAAAATATAATTTCAAGATAAATGCACTTTCAATGTGGATTTTAGTTCCCTCCAGCTTAGTTGCAGATGTCTAACTATTTTTATAAATTTGTTGTTTCATGTTCTATTTATAGAACTGATACAGTCGTGTAAGGTGTCACTTCCATTTTCATCGAGAGTGTTTTCCGATATCACTTGGATGCATCGATAACTCATCATAGTTTGGAAAGTATTGAAGACTATATCATTGCTATATTAATTTTGAACATGTACTTACAATCTCAAATGAAAAAGTTGACATGTACTCTTAATTTGTTAGTAACACACTACATATGACTAACTATTATGCCATTCATATTTAAGCCACCCACTTCTTATGTATTCTTTCTATGACAGTATAAGCAAAGGGGTGATAAATGGACTATGTATTTGCACATTAAAAATCTTCACCAGTTATTCATACTGATTCAAGAGCAGAGAAGGTTGTTGGCCATTAGTGATGTGTGATATCATTTTTGGGTGAAATATAAAAGAATGCCTAGAATGTATTGTATACCTGCAAGCATTAGTGAACAAGCCATGTTATTGCTAGAACACCTAGATTGTAGAATAGAGATAATCACAAAGTGACTATAATAACCATAAAATTCTTGAAAGGATTATATCATCATACAATGCATAGTGTTAATCTCTGTAGAAGAATAAGAAACGCAACAAGAAGCTAGCATGAGTGCCTACCTCTATGGGGTAGGATTGCTTGCGGTCAGAAAGTTGAACAGAAGCAAGACGCAGGTAGATGGAACCATCCAGAAGAGCAATAGTGAGGAATGGGGAAGGAGTTAGAATGCAACCATAAGGGCTTGAAAGCTCAAACATAGGAAGAAACCTCGGTGCTTACCTTCGTGGCGTAGTAATAGGATTTGTTGGATTGCCAACAGCGTGTGTCTTGCTGCTAAATCCAGAGAGTGGCAGCTGCATAGAACCATCCCAAAAAACAACAAAAAGGAAAGATAGTGGATCCAGATGCTAAAAGAAGACTAGAGGGATTATAAATAGAAAATAAATTGTGACATTAACGAACTAATCTTGATTACTCATGATTGACACTTCACTATGGAAAGCTTCATTATCTGAAAAAATTTAAAAGAAAAAAATGCACAACTTAGCTGGAGTATGCAGCAGAAACGTCTTTGCATAGTGGTCGGGGCTTGCCGTGGCCTGGGGTTGCAGCGAGGTGGCCACAATCGCGTCTATAGGAGGAGAACCACTTTTGGTGCGGGTTTATTGTGTTTGTGCAACCAACACAGATGGCCTAGGGAGGTATTTGACGCCTGTATGGACGCACGAAGATGCTTCGGCTAGCTTGGGTGGCACCATCGGCTGGCGCCGGAACTTACGGTGAAGATACCTTGGCCAGAACTAAAATAAGGAGGGGGAGGACCAGGGCACCACATACACCATCTTGATGACGCAAGCACCACACCGACAAGGGGAGGTAGGCCCGAGAAAATCCTAGAGTACCAAAGAGGCGAGATGGACTATTGGTTGTGCCGGAGGAGCATCTGGTGTAGTGATGGCTTCCTAACCACCGTGCCATACTATTGATAGGAGAAAAGGTTTCTGAAGGATGGTCCAATGGGTCGAGGAATCAATCATTGTTTCTTCATTATTAAAGGGAGAGAGGTGTTTATGGGTTGCGTAGTTTACCATTGGAAACAAAAGGGCTCAATCTACACGCTGGCAACAGAAGACATGGCCCGACATCATGCACATGCATAAGTTGTTGACGTGTCACTATGCTGAGGTGGATGAACTGCATATTAAAATAAATGATAGTGGGGATGAGTCTCTTAGGTATATATGATAGGATACCAAACCCATTGACCCTATAGTTTCTCCTTAGATTTGGCACATGCTCATTAATCATTAGAACACAAGTTTATGTACCTTTATTTTGGCTAGATGATCAATAAATACAATCCAGAACTGGTTTTGAAATGGTGCTCGTGTTTTTAATATATCCCCCCTTTAACTCTCTCATCGTTTATTGCCACTCCTTAGCTCTAGCTTAGTGGAGGCACAGTCTCTCTGATATGTAGTTTCATGTCATGTAATAAGAATATAGTCACCTGGATGACATAGTATTGACATCACACTCCATAGTCAATTTTACTTCATGATTGTAGTAGCATTTCTCTTATTTTTTAAGGATAGAATGGATAATCTTCTGACATGTATTGTCATTTTTTGGTAGGTTAGTGTACTTATGGAAAAAGGCTCATGGTCAGTTCCTCATGCTCCCGTGGATCAAGTTTTTTTAATACTAGAATAGTACATTTATTTTCTTTTTTAAAAATAAAAATGGAAGTAATAGAACTATTCTAGTTCGATGCAAAGATGGAACATCTCTGCAATGACATTGACGGAGTGGAATCAAGATTTCTAGGAGAGGAACATCTATATGTGATAATAATGCAGATGCAAAAAAAGTATTCCGAAAGAATAAATATTGAATGAATAGAACGTAAATTCTGAAATTTTGGTATTTTCTCTTTTGGATAAGATATTTCTCATAATTTCTACAATGGTCGCAAACCCCTTTGATAGAATATGAGAATAAACTTAGAATTAGAACATTATTGTACTCCAACAATTGATCTTGGTTGCCATGATTAACCGAGTTAATCCAAAAATTATGCTAATACATTACAATATATAATTAAATGTTTCACAAGTATTGTTGACGGGATTTATGTTTTTTGAATACCCTTGTATTTTTTCATTTGTATTTCTACAAGAACCAAAGAGAAAAATCATTTCTCGATTTATCAAATAATGGTGCATAGTTCTCTTGAAGATGAATTAGCACACAATTAACAGTGATCTGGAAATGCTGCAACTGTATTAAAGTAACTTCATCATCACCTCTATGTAACGAACTCACGGATCATTGCTCAGTCATCAAACAGTAAACTTATGATGATATGGAGTAAGTCAAACTTATGACAATATGGAGTAAGTTCTGCCAACCAAAACTTAGGAAGAAACTTAATACTTCAAGTAAGTTTCTCCAGCAGCGCTGTACCTCAGATATCCATCTTAGATGTGTCTGGTGCCAAGAAAAATAATACATATAACAACAATAGAAAACCAGGAGAGATGAACACTAGTATTTTAAGTGAAAAATCCTCAAGTTGAGTTAACAACCATGGGTCAAAGCCATCCAAATCTTCTTCCACTATAATCAAATGGTTGAATACACCAAGTTCTTCTCTACATAGGACTAGATGCTCTCATACATCAAGATCAGACAACCATGGATGATGACAATATGATTTAGGGCTCAAGAGCTAGGGATTGTAACAATCTCACCAAAGGTGATGGAAACACAACTTGAGGGAGACAAGTTAGTGGATCTGGACCATGACAACCTTGGGGAGGAGCTCTCTTTGCTTGCTTGCAAGCTCTTACTTGAATATTCTTCTCGTTCCCTTTATTTTTTGGTCTTCTCTTCTTCTTATTCAATGGAGGCTAACCTGATTTTCGTTACTTTTGTTGGTGGATGTTGGATGGAGTGATATACATCTACTTTCCTCACCCACAAAGGCCAAATGACCGTAGGTCATTGATAACCCACAAGTATAGGGGATCGCAACCATTTTCGAGGGTAGAGTATTCAACCCAAATTTGTTGATTCGACACAAGGGGAGCCAAAGAATATTCTCAAGTATTAGCAGCTGAGTTGTCAATTCAACCACACCTGGAAACTTAGTATCTGCAGCAAAGTGTTTAGTAGGAAAGTAATATGATAGTGGTGGTAACGGTAACAAAGTAAAGACAACAAAAGTAATGTTTTTGGTATTTTTGTAGTGATTGTAACAGTAGCAACGGAAAAGTAAATAAGCGTAAACCAGTATATGGAAAACTCGTAGGCACCGGATCAATGATGGATAATTATTCCGGATGTGGTTCATCATGTAACAGTCATAACATAGGGTGACACAGAACTAGCTCCAGTTCATCAATATAATGTAGGCATGTATTCCGTAAATAGTCATACGTGCTTATGGAAAAGAACTTGCATGACATCTTTTGTCCTACCCTCCCGTGGCAGCGGGGTCCTATTGGAAACTAAGGGATATTAAGGCCTCCTTTTAATAGAGAACCGGAACAAAGCATTAACACATAGTGAAGACATGAACTCCTCAAACCATGGTCATCACCGGGAGTGGTCCCAATTATTGTCACTTCGGGGTTGTCGGATCATAACACATAGTAGGTGACTATAGACTTGCAAGATAGGATCTAGAACTCACATATATTCATGAAAACATAATAGGTTCAGATCTTAAATCATGGCACTCGGGCCCTAGTGACAAGCATTAAGCATAGCAAAGTCATAGCAACATCAATCTCAGAACATAGTGGATACTAGAGATCAAACCCTAACAAAACTAACTCGATTACATGATAAATCTCATCCAACCCATCACCGTCCAGCAAGCCTACGATGCAATTACTCACGCACGGCGGTGAGCATCATGAAATTGGTGATGGAGGATGGTTGATGATGAAGACGACGACGAATCCCCCTCTCCGGAGCCCCGAACGGACTCCAGATCAGCCCTCCCGAGAGAGATTAGGGCTTGGCGGCGGCTCCGTATCGTAAAACGCGATGAAACTTTCTCTCTGATTTTTTTCTCCTCGAAAGCCAATATATGGAGTTGGAGTTGGCGTCGGAGGGCCACCAGGGGGCCCACGAGGTAGGGGGGCGCGCCCAGGGGGGAGGGGCGCGCCCCCCCACCCTCGTGGACAGGGTGTGGCCCCCCTGGTCTTCATCTTTGGCGAGGATTTTTTATTATTTATTCTAAGATATTCCGTGGAGTTTCAGGTCTTTCCGAGAACTTTTGTTTTCTGCACATAAAACAACACCATGGCAATTTTGCTGAAAACAGCGTCAGTCCGGGTTAGTTCCATTCAAATCATACAAGTTAGAGTCCAAAACAAGGGCAAAAGTGTTTGGAAAAGTAGATGCGACGGAGATGTATCAACTCCCCCAAGCTTAAACCCTTGCTTGTCCTCAAGCAATTCAGTTCGCAAACTGAAAGAGAAAAAGAAAAACTTTTACAAACTCTGTTTGCTCTTGTTGTTGTAAACATGAAAAGCCAGCATTCAAGTTTCAGCAATTATTATGAACTAACCATACTCACAATAACACGTAGGTCTCACAATTACTCATATCAATAGCATAATCAGCTAGCGAGCCATAATAATAAAACTCGGATGACAACACTTTCTCAAAATAATCATAACATGATATAACAAAATGGTATCTCGCTAGCCCTTTCTAAGACCGCAAAACATAAATGCAGAGCACCTTTAAAGATCAAGGACTGACTAAACATTGTAATTCATGGCAAAAGAGATCCAGTCGAGTCATACCCAATATAAACCAATCATAATGAATGCAAACGACAGTGTGCTCTCCAGCGGGTGCTTTTTAATAAGAAGGATGATGACTCAACATAAAAGTAAATAGATAGGCCCTTCGCAGAGGGAAGCAGGGATTGGTAGAGGTGCCAGAGCTCGATTTTTGAAATAGAGATAAATAATATTTTGAGCGGCATACTTTCACTGTCAACGCAACAACTATGAGATGGCTGTATCTTCCATACTACATGCATTATAGGCAGTTCCCAAACAGAATGGTAAAGGTTTATACTCCCCCTCCTCTACAAGCATCAATCCATGGCTTGCTCAAAACAACGAGTGCCTCCAACATTCAACGGGTCCCAGGGGGAGTTTTGTTTAATTATTTTGATTTGCTTTGATCTTTTTGGATCATGGGACTGGGCATCCCGGTTATCGGCCCTTTCTCGTGAATGAGGAGCGGAGTCCACTCCTCTTGAGAATAACCCACCTAGCATGGAAGATATAGGCAGCCATAGTTGCACATGAGCTGCTCGAGCATACAAAACAGAATTTCATTGGAAGGTTTGGAGTTTGGCACATACAAATTTACTTGGAACGGCAGGTAGATACAACATATAGGAAGGTATAGTGGACTCATATGGAACAACTTTGGGGTTTAAGGAGTTTGGATGCACAAGCAGTATTCCCGCTTAGTACATGTGAAGGCTAGCAAAAGACTGGGAAGTGACCAACTGAGAGAGCGATAACAGTCGTAAACATGCATTAAAATTAATTCACACCGAATATAAGCATGAGTAGGATATAATCCACCATGAACAAAAATATCATGAAGGCTATGTTGATTTGATTCAACTACATGCGTGAACATGTGCCAAGTCGAGTCACTCAATTCATTTAAAGGAGGATACCATCCTATCATACCACATCATAATCGTCTCAATAGCATGTTGGCACGCAAGGTTAACCATTATAACTCATAGCTAATCAAGCATGGCACAAGCAACTATAATCTCTAAATGTCATTGCAAATATGTTTACTTCATAATAGCTGAATCAGGAACAATGAATCATCATATTTACAAAAACAAGAGAGGTCGAGTTCATACCAGCTTTTCTCATCCCAATGAGTCCATCATATATCATCATTATTGCCTTTCACTTGCACGACCGAACGGTGTGTATAATAATAGGAGTGCACGTGCATTGGACTAAGCTGGAATCTGCAAGCATTCAACTCAAGAGAGAAGACAAGTAATATGGGATCTAAGTTAAATAAACAATCATGCATATAAGAGCCACTAAGCATTTTCAATATAGTCTTCTCGACCCCCAAAGAAAGGAAAAGAAAAATAAAAACTATTTACACGGGAAAGCTCCCAACAAGCAAAAGAAGGACGGGAAATATTTTTGGCTTTTCTTTTTAATTCTACTACAAGCATGGAAAGTAGACTAACACTAAATTTATTTTTCTTAAGGTTTATTAAACACACAAGAAGAAAGCAGGAAAAAGGAAAATAAACTAGCATGGATATTACAATGAAAGAGTATGAGCACCGACATCTAGCAATGAGTGTGTGTGAACATGAATGTAATGTCGGTGGGAAATACATACTCCCCCAAGCTTAGGCTTTTGGCCTAAGTTGGTCTATTGCCAGGGATAACCTGGCTGATATCCGTAGGTGAAGCTGGGGTCGTACTGCGATGAAGAATAGTTGGGATCATAATGTGATGAAGAGGACTCTGACTGCCACTGGCTGGCAACCGCCTCAGGATCCCAAGAATAAACAGACATTCATGGAGGCTCCGGTTCCGAGGCTGGTGCAGGATTCCGATAGGCTTGAACAGCCGCCCACGGAACAATGTAAGTACCTGCAGACAAGTTAAACAAAGAGGGAGCCGGCAAAGTAATAGTCTCAGGGTGATGTTTATCAAAGTACAATTTATATTTAAGCGCGCTTTCGTGATTCTTAACAAGAAAATCAAGCGCTAACCATACTCTTATAATCTAAATAAGCACGGGGCAGCGCTGTTTCTTCTTTCTCCTCATGCCTAATAGGTATTTCAAAATGTTCAGCTAGGCGTGAAGCATAAATGCCTCCAAAGATGGGGCCCTTAGTACGGTTCATACTTAACCGTCTAGCAACAATTCCACCCATACTAACAGAGTTATTGCGGTATAAATCATGGAGCAAAATTATAATATCAGGAATACTAAGGTTCCCATAGTTCCCGCGACCAATCAAGCAACGACTAGCAAATAGGGCAAAGTAGCGTAAAACAGGGAAATGTATGCTAGTAATTCTTGCATCAGAAACCTTCCTGGTTTCTCCCACAGTGATAGTGTCAATATAAGCTTCCACTTCATTACGGTGTGGTTCATCTAAAGAACCCTCGAAAGGTATTTTGCAAACCTCGCAAAATGCAGCTAATGTCATCTCCCTAGCAACATCATATAAATGGAACTCTACTGTTGGAGGTGATTTCTTAGGGAAAAAGTAGAAGTTCTGCACAAATGTATTTGTGAGTAAGAGATACTGATGACGTTGGTCGCGGAGGAAGTTGGTGAGGCCGGCGTTCTCAATCAATAGATAGAAATCTTCATAAATCCCGGCACTCCTCAAGAAGTCATCGGAAGGCCATTCACACGGCCGGACCTCCGCGATATGAGGCAGATTAAATTTGGGCTTCTGTTCTTCTTCCTTTTGTTTCTCCTTAGAACTTCGGCTCGACGAGCCCCTCAAAAGTCACTTCATTATTTCTGAAACAATCTGAAATTTTTAGTAACTTCAAACAAAGTGAACCAACTTCAATAAGATTGATAGCAACTACTCATACAAGTGCCTAGAGCATATATCAAGCATTAGAACTACTTGGAACCATATATATTTGACATGCAAGTTCAAGAACATGGTCACCTATGCAGCACAAACTTGCAATGAATAAAGCACTAGAACAAAAACTAATTGGATCAATGGAGGAGTCACATACCAAGGAACAATCTCCCCAAGCAGTTTTGCGAGAGGTGCTTTGAACAAGGAGATCGAAAATCACAGCAAAAGTTGTTGGAACATGAGCTTGAGTTGGTTTTTCGGGTTTGTGCGAGACAGAGGAAGAAGATGGGTGCAGGAATAAGTGGAGGAGGGCCACCGTGGGCCCACGAGGCAGGGGGGCACGCCCAGGGGGGTAGGGCGCGCCCTCCACCCTTGTGACCAGGTGACAGCTCCCCCCGCGGTAATTTTTGCACTAAAAATCCTTGAATATTCCCGAAAAAATCATATTAAATTGGCATGGCATTCTGAGGACTTTTATTTTTGGGATATTTTTATATTGCACGGATAAGTCAGGAAACAGACAGAAAAATACTATTTTACTTTATTTCTACTAAAGAACAGAAAATATAAAGAGGGTACAGAAGGTTGTGCTTCTAGTTTCATCCATCTCATGCTCATAAAAAAGAATCCACTAACAAGGTTGATCAAGTCTTGTTAACAAACTCATTCCGATAATCATGGAACCGGAGAAATTTCGAATAACACTATGTTACCTCAACGGGGATATGGACATCCCCAACAATAAGTATATCATATTTCTTTTTGACAGTAGGAAGAGGAAATTCAAAACCTCCAAATATAATCGATGGAATTTTTCCAATAGAGTTGACACTATAAACTTGAGGTTGTTTCCTCGGAAAGTGCACCGTATGCTCATTACCATTAACATGAAAAGTGACATTGCCTTTGTTGCAATCAATAATAGCCCCTGCAGTATTAAGGAAAGGTCTTCCAAGAATAATAGACATACTATCATCCTCGGGAATATCAAGAATAACAAAGTCCGTTAAAATAGTAACGTTTGCAACCACAATAGCTACATCCTCACAAATACCGACAGGTATAGCAGTTGATTTATCAGCCATTTGCAAAGATATTTCAGTAGATGTCAACTTATTCAAGTCAAGTCTATGATATAAAGAGAGAGGCATAACACTAACACCGGCTCCAAGATCACATAAAGCAGTTTTAACATAATTTCTTTTAATGGAGCATGGTATAGTAGGTACTCCTGGATCTCCAAGTTTCTTTGGTATTCCACCCTTAAAAGTGTAATTAGCAAGCATGGTGGAAATTTCAGCCTCCGGTATCTTTCTTTTATTAGTAATGATATCCTTCATATACTTAGCATAAGGATTTGTTTTGAGCACATCAGTCAATCGCATACGCAAAAAGATAGGTCTTATCATTTCAGCAAAGCGCTCAAAATCCTCATCATCCTTTTTCTTGGATGGTTTCGGAGGAAAAGACATGGGTTTCTGAACCCATGGTTCTCTTTCTTTACCATGTTTCCTAGCAACGATGTCTCTTTTATCATAACGTTGATTCTTTGATTGTGGGTTATCAAGATCAACAGTAGGTTCAACTTCTACATCATTATCATTACTAGGTTGAGCATCATCATGAACATCATCATTAACATTTTCACTAGGTTCATGTTCATTACCAGATTGTGTTTCAGCATCAGACATAGAGATATCATTTGGATTATCAGGTGTTCCACCATGTCATGAAATCACAAATGAACATTTGGAATTATCAAAGAATTAATTATTTGTTATGTACTCGATCAACCCTTGTGGAAATAAAAAAGAAATCCTCGATTGTTTGTTATGTACTCGCTCCGTCTCATAATGTAAGACGTTTTTTGACACTAGTATAGTGTCAAACAATGAAAAAATGTCCTACATTCTGGCATGGAGTAGTAGGTCCAAAATGCCTGATTAATATTTGACATTCTACCTTGGTCTCTGTTTTTCCTTTCTAGAGACAAAGTACAAACATGGATGATACATACGTGCATGTACACTCATCCCTACCTTTGTCCGTGCTTTTCGCCTAGTGCGCGTCTCAACACATTTTTTGTGTTTTCTAGGAGCAACTCTAATCGACCCCCTACAAGTCTATAAGCTCCTCTAACCGTCACCTAGCCGAACTCCTAAAATCCATAAGGGAGTAAAAATTTACAGCGCCTAAATATACCTGACACTCGCACGGTCGAGTAAGATCTTGCCGCCTCTTTCTCTCGCCCTCGCGGCTGCCTCCTTCACGCCACCTCCGCCTCGCATGTCGCCGTCGCCACCGATAACCGTCCCGTCACTGGAATGGGTATCCAAGAGGCTTCCTCCACCCAGCAGGCTACCGTTGCCGGCTTGTCCCCACCGGAACCACCCCACCGCTCACTCGTGGGGAGGTCTTTACCCAAACGGAAGTCTCTCTTAGGAATGATGGTGGTGCCATGGTGGTGCTGGTGCCGGCTGAGAGGGTGGTGGCCGAGATGATGGTGGTGGCAGCGGTGGTGATGGCGGCCATGAGCACGGTGGTGATTTATTCGACGGAGACTGTTTGTTCGTGTATGAGGGTGGTGGCCGAGATGATGGTGGTGGCAGCGGTGGTGATGGTGGCCATGAGCACGGTGGTGATTTATTCGACGGAGACTGTTTGTTCGTGTATGCCATTGGTTGGCCTTGATCTGCAACATAACACATGCTATGTTTGTGATGATTTTGGATCAAACTTTGTGTTTAAGTGATTCCTTTTGGATGAACTAGGCATGTTTCAATTTGAAAATCATGATCGATGGAACTATATGCTTGTAACGGTTATGTTATGCATGTTTTAGTTTGAATGTTGTATTTTTTTGAACGGTCACCGGGGGGGAGAGGATCCCCACATGAATATATTGCTCAAAAAGCTGCCAAAGCCAAGAGTCACCCCTCAAGCTTTGGCTGATCCAGTTTATAAGGGAAACCGGATCAAAAACCTAAACAGGTTGACCCGTTTATGATGGAAACCGGGCCAAATACCGTACAAGTAACAGAGTTACAAAAGATGAGGAAAAAGGACGCCCAAGACAAGGCCCGACCTAGCTATCAGACCGAAGGACTAACACCACGGAAGGCACACGTATATGTGGGGTGTCGTGGAGGGATCACAATACCAAGACTAAGCAAGCAACCTAACGCACCGCACCGGCCGGATCGAAGCAAATCCAACCTGCCCAAGGTGTTGGAAATATGCCCTAGAAGCAATAATAAAATGGTTATTATTATATTTCCTTGTTCATGATAATTGTCTATTGTTCATGCTATAATTGTGTTATTCGGAAATTGTAATACATGCGCGAATACATAGACCAGAACACGTCCCTAGTGAGCCTCTAGTTGACTAGCTCGTTGATCAAAAGATAGTCATGGTTTCCTAACTATGGACATTGGATGTCATTGATAACGGGATCACATCATTAGGAGAATGATGTGATGGACAAGACCCAATCCTAAGCATAGCTTAAAGAACGTGTAGTTCGTTTGCTAGAGCTTTTCCGAATGTCAAGTATCGTTTCCTTAGACCATGAGATTGTGCAACTCCTGGATACCGTAGGAGTGCTTTGGGTGTGCCAAACGTCACAACGTAACTGGGTGACTATAAAGGTACACTACGGGTATCTCCGAAAGTGTCTGTTGTTGGCACGAATCGAGACTGGGATTTGTCACTCCGTATGACGGAGAGGTATCTCTAGGCCCACTCGGTAATGCATCATCATAATGAGCTCAATGTGACCAAGTGGTTGATCACGGGATCATGCATTACGGTACGAGTAAAGTGACTTGCCGGTAACGAGATTGAATGAGGTATTGGGATACCGACGATCGAGTCTCGTGCAAGTAACGTACCAATTGACAAAGGGAATTCTATACGGGATTGATTGAATCCTCGACATCGTGGTTCATCTGATGAAATCATCGAGGAGCATGTGGGAGCCAACATGGGTATCCAGATCCCTCTGTTGGTTATTGACCGGAGAGTCGTCTCGGTCATGTCTGCGTGTCTCCCGAACCCGTAGGGTCTGCACACTTAAGGTTCGGTGACGCTAGGGTTGTTGAGATATTAGTATACGGTAACCCGAAAGTTGTTTGGAGTCTCGGATGAGATCCCGGACGTCACGAGGAGTTCCGGAATGGTCCGGAGGTGAAGATTTATATATAGGAAGTCGAGTTTCGGCCATCGGGAAAGTTTCGGGGGTAATCGGTATTGTACCGGGACCACCGGAAGGGTCCTGGGGGTCCACCGGGTGGGGCCACCTATCCCGGAGGGCCCCATGGGATGAAGTGGGAGGGGAACCAGCCCCTAGTGGGCTGGTGCGCCCCCCTTGGGCCTCCCCCTGCGCCTAGGGTTGGAAACCCTAGGGGTGGGGGCGCCCCACTTGGCTTGGGGGGCACTCCACCCCCCTTGGCCGGCGCCCTCCTTGGAGATTGCATCTCCTAGGGCCTGCGCCCCCCTAGGGGTCCTATATGTAGTTGGGGGAGGGAGGGCAGCCGCACCCTAGCCCTTGGCACCTCCCTCTCCCTCCCGTGACGCTCCTCCCTCTCCCAGAGCTTGGCGAAGCCCTGCCCAGATCACCGTTGCTTCCACCACCACGCCGTCGTGCTGCTGGATCTTCATCAACCTCTCCTTCCCCTTGCTGGATCAAGTTAGAGGAGACGTCTTCCCAAACGTACGTGTGTTGAATGCGGAGGTGCCGTCCGTTCGGCGCTAGGTCATCGGTGATTTGGATCACGACGAGTACGACTCCATCAACCCTGTTCTCTTGAACGCTTCCGCGCGCGATCTACAAGGGTATGTAGATGCACTCCCCTCTCCCTCGTTGCTAGATGACTCCATAGATTGATCTTGGTGATACGTAGAAAATTTTAAAATTCTGCTACATTCCCCAACAGTGGTATCAAAGCTAGGTCTATGCGTAGTTTCTATGCACGAGTAGAACACAAAGCAGTTGTGGGCATCGATATTGTCAATTTACTTGCCGTTACTAGTCTTATCTTGATTCGGCAGCATCGTGGGATGAAGCGGCCCGGACCGACCTTACACGTACGCTTACGTGAGACTGGTTCCACCGACGGACATGCACTAGTTGCATAAGGTGGCTGGCGGGTGTCTGTCTCTCCCACTTTAGTCGGATCGGATTCGATGAAAAGGGTCCTTATGAAGGGTAAATAGAAACTGGCATATCACGTTGTGGTTTTGGCGTAGGTAAGAAACGTTCTTACTAGAAACCTATAGCAGCCACGTAAAAACTTGCAACAACAATTAGAGGACGTCTAACTTGTTTTTGCAGCATGTGTCGTGTGATGTGATATGGCCAAAAGGATGTGATGAATGATCTATGTGATGTATGAGATTGATCATGTTCTTGTAATAGGAATCACGACTTGCATGTCGATGAGTATGACAACCGGCAGGAGCCATAGGAGTTGTCTTTATTTATTCATGACCTGCATGTCAACATAAACGTCATGTAATTACTTTACTTTATTGCTAAAGCATTAGCCATAGTAGTAGAAGTAATAGATGACGTGACAACTTCAAGAAGACACGACGATGGAGATCATGGTGTCATGCCGGTGACAACGATGATCACTGAGCCCCGAAGATGGAGATCAAAAGGAGCAAATGATATTGGCCATATCATGTCACTATTTGATTGCATGTGATGTTTATCATGTTTTACATCTTATTTGCTTAGAACGACGGTAGCTTAAATAAGATGATCCCTCGTAATAATTTCAAGAAAGTGTTCCCCCTAACTGTGCACCGTTGCGAAGGTTCGTTGTTTCGAAGCACCACGTGATGATCGGGTGTGGTAGATTATAACGTTCGAATACAACGGGTGTAAGCCAGATTTACACACGCAATACACTTAGGTTGACTTGACGAGCCTAGCATGTACAGACATGGCCTCGGAACACGGAAGACCGAAAGGTCGAGCATGAGTCGTATAGAAGATACGATCAACATGAAGATGTTCACCGATGTTGACTAGTCCGTCTCACGTGATGATCGGACACGGCCTAGTTGACTCGGATCATGTTTCACTTAGATGACTAGAGGGATTTCTATCTAAGTGGGAGTTCATTGAATAATTTGATTAGATGAACTTAATTATCATGAACTTAGTCTAAAATCTTTACACTATGTCTTGTAGATCAAATGGCCCACGCTAATATTGCCCTCAACTTCAACGCGTCCCTAGAGAAAACCAAGCTGAAAGATGATGGCAGCAACTATACGGACTGGGTCCGGAACCTGAGGATCATCCTCATAGCTGCCAAGAAAGATTATGTCCTAGAAGCACTGCTAGGTGACGCACCCATCCCGGAGAACCAAGACGTTATGAACGCTTGGCAGTCACGTGCTGATGATTACTCCCTCGTTCAATGCGGCAATGCTTTACAGCTTACAACCGGGGCTCCAAAAGCGTTTTGAGCAACACGGAGCATATGAGATGTTCGAAGAGCTGAAAATGGTTTTCCAAGCTCATGCCCGGGTCGAGAGATATGAAGTCTCCGACAAGTTCTTCAGTTGTAAGATGGAGGAAAATAGTTCTGTCAGTGAGCACATACTCAAAATGTCTGGGTTGCATAACCGCTTGACTCAGCTCAGAGTTAATCTCCCGGATGACGCGGTCATTGACAGAATCCTTCAGTCGCTTCCACCGAGCTACAAGAGCTTTGTGATGAACTTCAATATGCAGGGGATGGAAAAGACCATTCCTGAGGTATATTCAATGCTGAAATCAGCGGAGGTGGAAATCAAAAAGGAACATCAAGTGTTGATGGTGAATAAAACCACTAAGTTCAAGAAAGGCAAGGGTAAAAAGAACTTCAAGAAGGACAGCTAGGGAGTTGCCGTGCCCGGTAAGCAAGCTGCCGGGAAGAAGCCAAAGAATGGACCCAAGCCCGAGACTGAGTGTTTTTATTGCAAGGGAAGTGGTCACTGGAAGCGGAATTGCCCGAAATACTTAGCGGACAAGAAGGCCGGCAACACTAAAGGTATATGTGATATACATGTAATTGATGTGTACCTTACCAGTACTCGTAGTAGCTCCTGGTTATTTGATACCGGTGCGGTTGCTCACATTTGTAACTCAAAGCAGGAGCAGCGAAATAAGCGGAGACTGGCGAAGGACGAGGTGACGATGCGCGTCGGGAATGGTTCCAAGGTCGATGTGATCACCGTCGGCACGCTGCCTCTACATTACCTACGGGATTAGTTTTAAACCTCAATAATTATTATTTAGTACCAGCTTTGAGCATGAACATTGTATCAGGATCTCGTTTAATTTGAGATGGCTACTCATTTAAATTCGAGAATAATGGTTTTTCTATTTATATGAGAGATATGTTTTATGGTCATGCCCCGCTGGTGAATGGTTTATTCTTAATGAATCTCGAGCGTAATGTTACACATATTCATAGTGTGAATACCAAAAGATGTAAGGTTGATAATGACAGTCCCACATACTTATGGCACTGCCGCCTTGGTCACATAGGTGTCAAACGCATGAAGAAGCTCCATGCAGATGGACTTTTGGAGTCTCTTGATTACGAATCATTTGACACGTGCGAACCATGCCTCATGGGTAAAATGACCAAGACTCCGTTCTCAGGAACAATGGAGCGAGCAACCAACTTATTGGAAATCATACATACTGATGTGTGCGGTCCAATGAGTGTTGAGGCTCGCGGTGGCTATCGTTATGTTCTCACCCTCACTGATGACTTGAGTAGATATGGATATGTCTACTTAATGAAACACAAGTCTGAGACCTTTGAAAAGTTCAAGGAATTTCAGAGTGAGGTTGAGAATCAACGTGACAGGAAAATCAAGTTCTTGCGATCAGATCATGGGGGAGAATACTTGAGTCACGAATTTGGTACGCACTTAAGGAAATGTGGAATAGTTTCACAACTCACGCCGCCTGGAACACCTCAGTGTAATGGTGTGTCCGAACGTCGTAATCGCACTCTACTGGATATGGTGCGATCTATGATGTCTCTTACCGATCTACCGCTGTCATTTTGGGGCTATGCTTTAGAGACTGCCGCATTCACTTTAAATAGGGATCCGTCAAAATCCGTTGAGACGACACCGTATGAATTATGGTTTGGGAAGAAACCTAAGCTGTCGTTTCTATAAGTTTGGGGATGCGATGCTTATGTCAAGAAACTTCAACCTGAAAAGCTCGAACCCAAGTCGGAAAAATGCGTCTTCATAGGATACCCTAAAGAAACTATTGGGTATACCTTCTACCTCAGATCTGAAGGCAAGATCTTTGTTGCCAAGAATGGATCCTTTCTAGAGAAAGAGTTTCTCTCAAAAGAAATAAGTGGGAGGAAAGTAGAACTTGATGAAGTATTACCTCTTGAACCGGAGAGTGGAGCAGCTCAGGAAATTGTTCCTGAGGTGCCTGCACCGACTAGAGAGGAAGTTAATGATGATGATCATGAAACTTCAGATCAAGTTGCTACTGAACTTCATAGGTCCACAAGGACACGTCCGCACCAGAGTGGTACAACAACCCTGTCTTGGAAATCATGTTGTTAGACAATGGTGAACCTTCGAACTATGAAGAAGCGATGGCGGACCTAGATTCCGACAAATGGCTTTAAGCCATGAAATCCGATATAGGATCCATGTATGAAAACGAAGTATGGACCATCTATAAAGCTCGGCTTGTCGCTAAGGGTTATCGACAAGTTCAAGGGGTTGACTACGATGAGACTTTCTCACCCGTAGCGAAGCTGAAGTCTGTCTGAATCATGTTAGCAATTTCCGCATTCTATGATTATGAGATATGGCAAATGGACGTCAAAACGACATTCCTTAATGGTTTCCTTAAGGAAGAATTGTATATGATGCAGCTGGAAGGTTTTGTCGATCCTAAGAATGCTGACAAGGTGTGCAAGCTCCAACGCTCAATCTATGGGCTGGTGCAAGCATCTCGGAGTTGGAACATTCGTTTTGATGAGAAGATCAAAGCGTTTGGGTTTACGCAGACTTATGGAGAAGCCTGCATTTACAAGAAAGTGAGTGGGAGCTCTGTAGTATTTCTCATATTGTATGTGGATGACATATTGTTGATGGGAAATCATACATAATTCTTGGAAAACATAAAGGCCTACTTGAACAAGTGTTTTTCAATGAAGGATCTTGGAGAAGCTGCTTACATATTAGGCATCAAGATCTATAGAGATAGATCGAGACGACTCATTGGTCTTTCACAGAGTACGTACCTTGACAAGATATTGAAGAAGTTCAATATGGATCAGTCAAAGAAGGGGTTCTTGCCTGTATTGCAAGGTACAAGATTGAGCACGGCTCAATGCCCGACCACGGCAGAAGATAGAGAAAAGATGAGTGTCGTCCCCTATGCCTCGGCCATAGGGTCTATCATGTATGCTATGCTGTGTACCAGACCTGATGTAAACCTTGCCGTAAGTTTGGTAGGAAGGTACCAAAGTAATCCCGGCATGGAACACTGGACAACGGTTAAGAATATCCTGAAGTACCTGAAGAGTACTAAGGATATGTTTCTCGTTTATGGAGGTGACGAAGACCTCGTCGTAAAGGGTTACGTTGATGCTAGCTTCGACACAGATCTAGATGACTCTAAGTCACAAACCGGATACGCGTATATTTTGAATGGTGGGGCAGTAAGCTGGTGCAGTTGCAAGCAAAGCGTTGTAGCGGGATCTACATGTGAAGCGGAGTACATGGCAGCCTCGGAGGCAACACAAGAAGCAATCTGGGTGAAGGAGTTCATTACCGACCTAGGAGTCATACCCAATGCGTCGGGCCCGATGACTCTCTTCTGTGACAACACTGGAGCTATTGCCCTTGCCAAGGAGCCCAGGTTTCACAGGAAGACCAGGCATATCAAGCGCCGCTTCAACTCCATTCGTGAAAGTGTTCAAAATGGAGACATAGATATTTGTAAAGTACATACGGACCTGAATGTGGTGGATTCGTTGACTAAACCTCTCCCTAGAGCAAAACATGATCAACACCAGAACTGTATGGGTGTTCGATTCATCACAATGTAACTAGATTATTGACTCTAGTGCAAGTGGGAGACTGTTGGAAATATGCCCTAGAGGCAATAATAAAATGGTTATTATTATATTTCCTTGTTCATGATAATTGTCTATTGTTCATGCTATAATTGTGTTATCTGGAAATCGTAATACATGTGTGAATACATAGATCAGAACACGTCCCTAGTGAGCCTCTAGTTGACTAGTTCGTTGATCAAAAGATAGTCATGGTTTCCTGACTATAGACATTGGATGTCATTGATAACGGGATCATATCATTAGGAGAATGATGTGATGGACAAGACCCAATCCTAAGCATAGCTTAAAGACCGTGTAGTTCGTTTGCTAGAGCTTTTCCGAATGTCAAGTATCGTTTCCTTAGACCATGAGATTGTGCAACTCCCTGATACCATAGGAGTGCTTTGGGTGTGCCAAACGTCACAACGTAATTGGGTGACTATAAAGGAACACTACGGGTATCTCCGAAAGTGTCTGTTGGGTTGGCACGAATCAAGACTGGGATTTGTCACTCCGTATGACGGAGAGGTATCTCTGGGCCCACTCGGTAATGCATCATCATAATGAGCTCAATGTGACCAAGTGGTTGATCACGGGATCATGCATTATGGTACGAGTAAAGTGACTTGCCGGTAATGAGATTGAACGAGGTATTGGGATACCGATGATCGAGTCTCGGACAAGTAACGTACCGATTGACAAAGGGAATTGTATACGGGATTGATTGAATCCTCGACATCGTGGTTCATCCGATGAAATCATCGAGGAGCATGTGGGAGCCAACATGGGTATCTAGATCCCGCTGTTGGTTATTGACCGGAGAGTCGTCTCGGTCATGTCTGCGTGTCTCCCGAACCCATAGGGTCTACACACTTAAGGTTCGGTGGCGCTAGGGTTGTTGAGATATTAGTATACGGTAACCCGAAAGTTGTTTGGAGTCCCGGATGAGATCCCGGACATCACGAGGAGTTCCGGAATGGTCCGGAGGTGAAGATTTATATATAGGAAGTCGAGTTTCGGCCATCAGAAAGTTTCGGGGGTAATCGGTATTGTACTGGGACCATCGGAAGGGTCCCGAGGGTCCACTAGGTGGGGCCATCTATCCTGGAGGGCCCCATGGGCTGAAGTGGGAGGAGAACCAGCCCTTAGTGGGCTAGTGCGCCCCCCTTGGGCCTCCTCCTGCGCCTAGGGTTGGAAACCCTAGGGGTGGGGGCGCCCCACTTGGCTTGGGGGGCACTCCACCCCCCTTGGCCGTCGCCCCCCCTTGGAGATTGCATCTCCTAGGGCCGGCGACCCCCTAGGGGTCCTATATATAGTGGTGGGAGGGAGGGCAGCCGCACCCTAGCCCCTGGCGCCTCCCTCTCCCTACCGTGACACTCCTCCCTCTCCCAGAGCTTGGCGAAGCCCTGCCGAGATCACTGTTGCTTCCACCACCATGCCGTCGTGCTGCTGGATCTTCATCAACCTCTCCTTCCCCTTGCTGGATCAAGTTGGAGGAGACGTCTTCCCAACCGTACGTGTGTTGAACGCGGAGGTGCCGTCCGTTCGACGCTAGGTCATCGGTGATTTGGATCACGACGAGTACGACTCCATCAACCCCGTTCTCTTGAATGCTTCCACGCGCGATCTACAAGGGTATGTAGATGCACTCCCCTCTCCCTCGTTGCTAGATGACTCCATAGATTAATCTTGGTGATGCGTAGAAAATTTTAAAATTCTGCTACGTTCCCCAACACAAGGCGCACACAACCATACCGTAGAAGGTCAGGCCGGCGGCCGGACCACCACTCGCGCCAAATCTGGATCCGACGACCGCACCATCGGGGAAGATGCAGCAGCCACCAGTAGCGCAGGGATCTCCATGCCGGGGAGGACGCCATGTCCGGCGACCACGCGCCCTGCGCCCATGGCCGCACGCACCAAGCCAACTCCAACGACCCCCGCCAGATCCATGGCCAGATCCGCCGCAGAAGGGGGAGCGCTCGGGAACGCCGCGACCAGACGCCGGCGAGAGGCACAACGCCGCCACGACGCCTTCCAGCTCCCCGAGCGCACGTAGCGCCCCCATCCCGAAGATCGACGGCAGCCGCCACCTTGATGACGACCGCCACCCGTCCGCCACGCGTCTACCGCGAGTTGACCCCGTGCCGCCTTTGGAGGCAGGGCCCGCCGCCACTGCCGGCGAGGCCAGCAGCAGCGGCGGAGGGGAGGTAGCGCGAGGGGGGAGCCTGCCGGCGGCGCGCGTTGTCTCCCCTGAGTCGCCCAAGCTGAGCGACGCGGGGGCTTGTGTGTCCAAAACCATGATGTATGATATATATTATTTGGTGTTTGAAGTTCATGCAACTAGGATAAAAAAACTATGTAGTTTTCCTTTTTTTTCTCCACTAAGTTTAGAAGGTCGGCAAGATGCAGTCACCTATAGAGAAGTAAAAACTCCATTAATATCACTCAGCCGAATACTCCTTAAAATAAAGTAGGGGATCGACTAGACTTGCTCTAACGAGAACGAGAGGACAAACTGATCAAAACTAAATTCAAAAAAGAACTTAAATCAAGAGTATTCCTTTGTCTTCTACCCTCAGAGTAGTGGAAGATTCTTTCTTTCTTCTTCTTTGAGATCTCGAGCACATGATCTTGATTGCTTATTATTATAACTAGTAAATGAGCACGTACAATGCACATTAATATTGGAAAAAAATATTAACTGCACATTGATATTAGGTAGGATATCAATCATGTGTTAATTATATGAGATTAATATAGATATTGATATTTGGTATGCTATCAATTACATGCTCAATATGTTGATAGCTCACCATTGAAGCAATTTAGGTCGTTGGATTGACATGATTTGATGGTCGAGATTATTTGTATCTGCCCTTTTGAATCTTTTTATATTGACATAGATATACATACATATAGATATATAGATATAGTTGATTACGGATTCCCTCTTGTCAACGATCCTCTCCTTCAAGTAGTACAGTATCATCGTCTTAACAGCCATCACTCTCCAATGGATTATCTGGCCATAGTCGTGGCACTCGTTGTCGCCATTGCCATCCACCTCCTCAGCAGGGCCAAGAAAAGACGGCCGGCCAACCTGCCTCCGGGCTCCCTCGGCCTGCCGGTGATCGGGCAGAGCCTCGGCCTCCTCCGGGCCATGCGCGGCGCCGACGGCGGCAACCGGTGGGTACAGGACCGGATCGACAGGTACGGGCCCGTGTCGAAGCTATCGCTGTTCGGCACGCCGACGGTGCTCCTGGCCGGACCGGCGGCCAACAAGTTTTTGTTCTTCAGCAGCGCGCTTTCAACGCGGCAGCCCCGGTCCGTGCAGCGGATACTCGGAGAGAACAGCATCCTGGACCTCCACGGTGCCGACCACCGGCGCGTCCGCGGTGCTCTGCTCGAGTTCCTCAGGCCGGACATGCTCAAGATGTACGTGGGCGGGATCGACGCCGAGGTGCGGCGCCACGTCGAGGAGAACTGGGCCGGCCGCGGGACGGTGACGGTGCTGCCGCTGATGAAGCGGCTGACGTTCGACATCATCTCCGCTCTGCTCTTCGGCCTGGAGAGGGGCGCCGTTCGGGACGCGCTGGCCGGCGACTTCGCGCACATGATGGAGGGCATGTGGGCGATCCCGGTGAACCTGCCGTTCACGGCGTTCAGCCGGAGCCTCAAGGCCAGCGGCAGGGCCCGCCGGGTGCTCGCGGGGATCACGCAGGAGAAGAAGGCCAGCCGGTGCCAGCCGGAGCACGGCAACAAGGCGCCGCGGAGCAGCGACCTCATAACCTGCCTGCTCGGCCTGACGGACGGCCATGGCGAGCGGCTGCTGAGCGACGAGGAGATCGTGGACAACGCCATGGTCGCCCTCATTGCCGGCCACGACACGTCGTCCATCCTGATGACGTTCATGGTCCGCCATCTCGCCAACGATGACGCCACCCTCGCCGCCATGGTCCAAGGCAAGTGGACAGTGAATCAATCGTTCCAACCTGCCATGGCCATGAACTCATGATGTGTGTTTCTGTTTCGTGAAACAGAGCATGAAGAGATCGCCATGAACAAAGGCGACGGAGATGCTCTCACCTGGGAGGATCTGACGAAGATGAAGTTCACATGGCGAGTCGCGCAGGAGATCCTTCGCACCGTCCCTCCGATCTTCGGCAACTTCAGAAGAGCGCTGGAGGACGTCGAGTTCGACGGCTACCTCATCCCAAAAGGATGGCAGGTTCGTAATTCACCTCCTAGCTTAGCTACCACAGTCGTCGGAGGCCGAGAAATTACCTGACATGAGAAAGATTTCAGGTGTTCTGGACGGCGAACGTGACGCACATGGACGCGAGCATCTTCCACGAGCCGGCCAAGTTCGACCCGTCCCGGTTCGAGAACCAGGCCGCGTCGGCGGCGCCGCCGTGCTCCTTCGTCGCCTTCGGGGGCGGCCCCAGGATATGCCCCGGGATAGAGTTCTCCCGGATCGAGACGCTGGTGACCATGCACCACCTCGTGAGGCGGTTCAGATGGAAGCTCTGCTGCAAGGAGAACACCTTCGTGAGGGACCCCATGCCGTCGCCGCTGCGTGGCCTGCCCATCCAAATCGAGCGTAGGACCTCCCCTCCGCCGTGATCGAGCTTGACGGCAACCTCAGTATCATGGTCGGTCGCGTTGCATTAGAAAATGTAGCTGCTGCTGCACGTGTATGTGTGATGAGTAATAAATGGCCATCACTACCATGACTTTTCTTGTGTGCCACATATATTTAATTCAAGATTAAGTACTCGAATAATTTGGTGGTCCAGTGTAGGTAACATGTGCACCGGAAGACCTGAGTTTTTTTTTTGTGTGTGTGTTTGATAAAAGGCTATTTTTATTGCAGTTTTCCTAAGTCTCATGCGCCCGAGTCTTGCTTACATCTCAGTCGATGCTATATTCTTTTGATCTTGCATGGAGATCCATGCATTATTTTTTCTTTTTTCTTCTTATATACTATGTCACTTAACTTAACTACCTACCCTCGTCATTTTTATTGATTCCTAATGTACTAACAAAGAGATAAAAAAATGAGTACACACCTGGTCTATGAACAAAAGAGTTTTAAAACGCAAACACAATAAGATCACACTTGTAAAACCAAAGTCCCAAAGCTATGCCTATATGCAAATAATAAGAAAAAAAAAGCAAAAACAACAATGATGATCCACGCTGAACAACTATTGTGCCTAGAAGATGATGCAAACACACACGATCCGAACATGAACACAACTATATGAACTGAAAACCATGCAACTGCCAGGCAAGCAGCCCAACAGCCAAGGCCGCCTGTGGAACCAAGAATAGCCGTTGACGCCACTGGCGGAGCTACATGCAACCCTGTAGGTGCCATGGCCTCCAGGTTTGGTAAATTTGTGAAGAAATTTGTTATGTGAAGGTGCAGATTGGAAAAAATACAGCTTTTGCCTCCTTAGAATTGGACA
>NC_041390.1:612414434-612432893 GCF_002162155.2 Triticum dicoccoides
CTTGTGTAGCTCCGCCACTGGTTGACGCCCGAGTGGCTCCAGTCATTGATCAAACTGTTGAGAAGAAACGATACATCCAAAATCCCACATTGGAGATGCTACGGTGATCTCACGCATCCGACACAAGTGTATGTTGATGATAAATCTGGGCAGTAACTACGTGCAAGGTGACTGTTTTTTGGTTTTTGGGTCAGTTGACTGACCATAATTTTTGCTCAGTCGATTTGCAGAAGTGGATGTGTGTGTTCTTCGTTAATTACCATCAAGCTGGACCATGGGCTGCCCCCGTCAAGTACTATTGCAAAGTCAGATTTTCTTCTTCTCGTGTACGTTGGTACAGACTGCTCTAGTATACACTAGTAGAAAAAAACCAATTTGTTCCGGTTTCAGAGGGCCTTCAGGATCAGTTTGGTTCACGTCCTGGATGTTTGATGCCTGGCCTGGGACCTCCCTGAGAGCTGCCTGGCAGCTGTTTGGTTGGGTACCTGGTGACGAGAGAGCCAGCCTGGCCACAAAATCTGACAACGCAATTAGCCTGGCCTCAAAACGAGGTAAGTTGGTTAGCCTCAACCAGGCAAGTGAATTCGGACGCCTGGGCTTGCCTGGAGGAGCAGCCTGGGCTTATTAATTATAGGGCTCAAGGACCGAAGCATAGGAAAGGAATCAAATCGCTGTTTCAAAGATCAGATTGACTTTTAAGCGCTCGGCAGGCCAGGTCGTGAACCAAACAGGGTTTCGATATACTTGCCTTACCAGGTAATATTTTCCAGTTTCTCAGGCGCGTGCCAGGCAGCAAAATTTACCAGGCATGGTGTTGAGGACACCAACCAAACTAACCCTTAGTCCCGGTTCTGGACCGGGACTAAAGGATCGGTACTAAAGGCCTCCTCTTTAGTCCCGGTTCTGTTACGAACCGGGATTAAAGGCCCTTCACGTGACCGCTGTTTGGAGCTTCACCTTTAGTCCTGGTTGGAAATTTCATGAATTTTTTTCTAATTTTTTTCCTGATTTTCAAATTTCTGAATTATTTTAACCTCTAATATCTAATCACCCATCACTGCTTAATTTAACCTCTAATCTCTAATCATCCCTCATCATTTCAAATGATTTACCTTGCCGGCCGGTCACCCATCCTCTCACTACTCCAGCCTGAGCACGCTTAACTTCTGGGTTTTATTCCGCCTCGTTTCCAAGTCTGCACTTGTTGTTTTCCTGACAATAGTAAGATGTCAATTCTATTAACCCCCAGGAGTTTAGTTTAAGCATGAAGTCACACGTTTCACTGTTTGAGTTTGAAACTATTAATCTAAAAAACAGTAATTATTTAGTAACACTAATATTTCTTGAATAAGTAGTTTGACCATTATTTGACCACAATTTGACCATATTTGACCAAAATTCAAAAAACTGAAATAATTATTTAGTAACACTAAATTCTTGAATAATTATTTAGTAACACTAATACATTTCTTGAATAAGTAGCTTGACCATAGTTTGACCAGAATTAACAAAATTCAAAAAAACTGAAATTTGAGCATAACTTTTTTTCCTTTTAGAATTTGAGGATTCTAAAAATTTACAAGCAGGTCTACGGCCGAATTAAAATAAGACTTTGGTGGTAAGCAGTATGATGATCACCGCCCACAACATTTTGTGTTCTACTCATGCATATCATCTACGCATAGACCTGACTCGGATGCCACTGTTGGGAAACGTAGCATGCAATTTCAAAAAATTCCTACGCTCACGCAAGATCTATCTAGGAGATGCATAGCAACAAGAGGGGGAGAGTGTGTCTACGTACCCTCATAGACCGAAAGCGAAAGCGTTTAACGATGCGGTTGATGTAGTCGAACTTGTTCTAGCTCCGACCGATCAAGCACCGAACGTACGTCACCCCCCGAGATCTGCACACGTTCAGCGCAATGACGTCCCTCACCTTCTTTATCCAGCAAGGTGTCGAGGAAGTAGATGAGTTCCGTCAACATGACGGTGTGTTGACGGTGAATGTGAAGTGATCCACGTAGGGCTTCGCCTAAGCACCGCGAGAATATGATCGGAGGTGTAAACTGTGGAGGGGGGCGCTGCACAACGCTAACAATTGATGTTGCGTGCTTGTGAGGCGCCCCCTCCCCACATATATATAGATGGGAGGGGAGGAGAGGCAGCCAGGGGCGCCCCTAGGGTTGAC
Organism: Triticum dicoccoides; assembly: GCF_002162155.2. Taxonomy (NCBI): domain Eukaryota; kingdom Viridiplantae; phylum Streptophyta; class Magnoliopsida; order Poales; family Poaceae; genus Triticum; species Triticum dicoccoides. The sequence goes on from NC_041390.1 coordinate 612,416,626, forward strand.
CGCTGCCTCCTAGGGGCCCTGCCTTGCCCTGCGCCCCCTTTCCATGTATGCATAAAGGGGAAGGAAAGGGGGGGGGGGGGGGTGAGGGAAGGAAGTGGGAATCCTAGTCCACACTTTCCGTGCCCTTCCCCCTTTCCTTCTCCTCCTCCTCCTAAAGCCTTATAGGGTGCACCAGCCCCTTGTGGGCTGGTGTGTTCCTTCACAAGGCCCATATGTCCCTAGGATTGCCGGGGGTATCCAAAACACCTTCCGATGACCCGATAAGTACCCGATACCCTCTGAAACACTTCCGGTGTCCGAATACCATCGTCCCATATATCAATCTTTACCTCTTGACCATTTCGAGACTCATCGTCATGTCCGTGCATCCAGGACTCCGAACAACATTCGGTCACCAAATCACATAACTCATATAATACTAAATCATCATCGAACGTTAAGCGTGCGGACCCTACGAGTTCTATTCCCCCTCGTTCCCATGTCTGCACTTGTTGTTTTCCTGACAATAGTAAGATGTCAATCCTATTAACCATCAGGAGTTTAGCTTGAGCATGAAGTCACACGTTTCACTGTTTGAGTTTGAAACTATTAATCTAAAAAAACAATAATTATTTAGTAACACTAATATTTCTTGAATAAGTAGTTTGACCATTGTTTGACCACAGTTTGACCACAGTTTGACCAAAATTCAAAAAAACTGAAATAATTATTTAGTAACACTAATATTCTTGAATAATTATTTAGTAACACTAATACTTCTTGAATAAGTAGTTTGACTAGAATTAACCAAAATTCAAAAAAACTGAAATTTGAGCATAACTTTTTTTCCTTTTAGAATTTGAGGATTCTAAAAATTTGCAAACAGGCCTACGGCCGAATCAAAATAAGACGTTGGTGGTAAGCAGTATGATGATCACCGCCCACAACACTTTGTGTTCTACTCGTGCATATCATCTATGCATAGACCTGGCTCGGATGCCACTGTTGGGAAATGTAGCATGCAATTTCAAAAAATTCCTACACTCACGCAAGATCTATCTAGGAGATGCATAGCAACAAGAGGGGGAGAGTGTGTCTACGTACCCTCATAGACCGAAAGCGGAAGCGTTTGACAACGCGGTTGATGTAGTCAAACTTCTTTTAACTCCGACTGATCAAGCACTGAACGTACGACACCTCCGAGATCTGCACACGTTCAGCGCGATGACGTCCCTCGCCTTCTTGACCCAGCAAGGTGTCGATGAAGTAGATGAGTTCCGTCAACATGACGGCGTGATGACGGGGAATGTGAAGTGATCGGCGTAGGGCTTCGCCTAAGCATCACGAGAATATGACCGTAGGTGTAAACTGTGGAGGGGGGCGCCGCATAATGCTAAAAGTTGATGTTGCGTGCTTGTGAGGTGCCCCCTCCCCACATATATATAGGTGGGAGGGGAGGAGAGGCAGCCAGGGGCGCCCTAGGGTTGGCCGCCGCACCCTAGGGGCCCTGCCTTGCCCTGTGCCCCCTTTCCATGTATGCCTAAAGGGGGAGGAAAGAGGGGCGGGGGTGAGGGAAGGAAGTGGGAATCCTAATCCGCACTTTCCTTGCCCTTCCCCCTTTCCTTCTCCGCCTCCTATAGCCTTATAGAGTGCACCAGCCCCTTGTGGGCTGGTGTGTTCCTTCAGAAGGCCCATATGGCCCATAGGATTGCCGGGGGTACCTGAAACACCTTCTGATGACCCGATACCCTTCGGAACACTTCCGGTGTCCGAATACCATCGTCCTATATATCAATCTTTACCTCTTGACCATTTCGAGACTCCTCGTCATGTCTGTGCATCCGGGACTCCGAACAACATTTGGTCACCAAATCACATAACTCATATAATACTAAATCATCATCGAACGTTCAGTGTGCGGACCCTACGGGTTCTATTCCCCCTCATTTCCAAGTCTGCACTTGTTGTTTCCTGACAATAGTAAGATGTCAATCCTATTAACCCTCAGGAGTTTAGCTTGAGCATGAAGTCACACGTTTCACTGTTTGAGTTTGAAACTATTAATCTAAAAAACAATAATTATTTAGTAACACTAATATTTGTTGAATAACTAGTTTGACCAGAGTTTGACCAAAATTCAAAAAACTGAAATAATTATTTAGTAACACTAATATTCTTGAATAATTATTTAGTAACCCCAATACTTCTTTAATAAGTAGTTTGACCATAGTTTGACCAGAATTAACCAAAATTCGAAAAAACTGAAATTTGAGCATAACTTTTTTCCTTTTAGAATTTGAGGATTCTAAAAATTTGCAAACATGCCTACAGCCGAATCAAAATAAGATGTTGGTGTTAAGCAGTATGATGATCACCGCCCACAACACTTTGTGCTCTACTCGTGCATATCATCTATGCATAGATCTGACTCGGATGCCACTATTGGGAAACGTAGCATGCAATTTCAAAAATTTCCTACGCTCACGCAAGATCTATCTAGGAGATGCATAGCAACAAAAGGGGAAGAGTGTGTCTACGTACCCTCATAGACCGAAAGCAGAAGCGTTTGACAACACGGTTGATGTAGTCGAACTTCTTCTAGCTCCGACCGATCAAGCACCGAACGTACGACATCTCCGAGATCTGTACACATTCAGCGCAGTGACGTCCCTCACCTTATTGATCCAGCAAGGTGTTGATGAATTAGATGAGTTCCGTCAACATGACGGTGTGGTGACGGTGAATGTGAAGTGATCCGCGTAGGGCTTCGCCTAAGCACCGCGAGAATATGACCGGAGGTGTAAACTATGGAGGGGCGCGCCGCTCACGGCTAACAATTGATGGTGCGTGCTTGTGAGGCGCCCCCTCCCCACATATATATATAGGTGGGAGGGGAGGAGAGGCAGCCAGGGGCGCCCTAGGTTTGGCCGCCGCCCCCTAGGGGCCCTGCCTTGCCTTGCGCCCCCTTTTCATGTATGCATGAAGGGGAAGGAAAGAGGGGGGAGGGGGTGAGGGAAGGAAGTGGCAATTCTAATCCACACTTTCCTTGCCCTTCCCCCCTTTCCTATTCCTCCTCCTATAGCCTTATTGGGTGCACCAGCCCCTTTGTGGGCTGGTGTGTTACATCACAAGTCCCATATGGCCCATAGGATTGCTGGGGGTACCCGAAACACCTTACGATGACCTGATAAGTACCCGATACCCTCCGGAACACTTTCGGTGTCCGAATACCATCGCCTTATATATCAGTCTTTACCTCTTGACCATTTCGAGACTCCTCGTCATGTCCGTGCATCCGGGACTCCGAACAACATTCGGTCACCAAATCACATAACTCATATAATACTAAATCATCATCAAACGTTCAGCGTGCGGACCCTACAGGTTCTATTCCCCCTCGTTTCTAAGTCTGCACTTGTTGTTTCCTGACAATAGTAAGATGTCAATCCTATTAACCCTCAGGAGTTTAGCTTGAGCATGAAGTCACACGTTTCACTGTTTGAGTTTGAAACTATTAATCTAAAAAACAATAATTATTTAGTAACACTAATATTTCTTGAATAAGTAGTTTGACCATTGTTTGACCAAAATTCAAAAAAGCTGAAATAATTATTTAGTAACACTAATATTCTTGAATAATTATATAGTAACACTAATACTTCTTGAATAAGTAGTTTGACCAGAATTAACCAAAATTCAAAAAAACTGAAATTTGAGCATAACTTTTTTCCTTTTAGAATCTGAGGATTCTAAAAATTTGCAAACAAGCCTATGGCTATCAAAATCGGATGCGGATTTTCGTGCTGAACATTTTGATATATTATACATTTTTCCGACATCGTATGCAAAAGTTATAGCAGTTTTACTTTTTCATAACACTTTTTTGCAAAACATGTCCAAATTTATGTTTTTTAATTTTCCTAATTAGTAGATGTAGTAATATAACTACATCTCGAAGGAATTTATTATTTGAAGTTTTTATCATTTTCTTTTGTTTTTTTCAAAACTAAAATGGCGATACATGGGGGGGGGGGTAGAGTTTGAGAAACGACCCCCTTGAGTCCCGGTTTGAGATAGGAACCGGGACTAAAGGACATCGCACCATTTAGTCCTGGTTCGTGTTTCAAACCGGGACTAAAGGTCTAGTCTTTAGTCTCGGTTTGATATACGAACCGGGACTAAAGGGCATCACACCCTTTAGTCCTAGTTCGTGTCTAAAAATCGGGACTAATGGTCTCATTTGAACCGGGACTAATGCCTTTAGCCGCTCGAATCGGGACTAATGCTAACATTAGTCTCGGTTCGTAATGTAACCGAGACTAATGTGTATATTGAGCTGTGACCAAAGCCCTGTTTTCTACCAGTGATAGTATTAAAGCGTTTATAGGTGACCGAAGAATAGCACTCTCACACATATTTGCATGCAAGGGTAAGTGATTATATGTGCAGTCTCTCACACATGTATATTTATGTTTATATACATGCATACAATACATACACATATACACATGTATATATTATTTTGAAGGGAGAGGGGGGGGGGGGGTTCTTGAACCCATATTTGATATTTCTAACTCATGTATGTGTAGTAATCATCACACTAGACAACTTAACATTAGATTTTTTGATAAATTACACAGGCCATACTGAATATTCTTACAGAAGCCACACAACTTTGGACCCGGATTGAGGATTGCATAAACATTCTTCATCTTTAAGCGGCTGTTGACAAAAAAAGAAGTCTCATCCAAAAATTGAACTGTTAAATTAAAAATCTAATACCAGTGTCGGTTTCACCTTAAAGAGTAAAAGGTAAAAAATAACAGTAAAAATAAAAAATAAATCTTTCTAAAAAATGAATTAGTGCAATTGGTATTAACCTTAAAGAACAAAGAAAATAAAAAGTAAAATAATAATAATGAAAAAACATGCACACAAATCGCGCTATTCTAAAATATGCAAGAATATGCATATAATAAAGGAATTTTCACAAAGAAATTCCTAGGAAGGAATACCTTTTTTAGAGGAATGCCCTGGGGCACACTTTATTAAAATCAAATGGCGGTTGCATAAAAAATAACTTCTGTGAAAATAAATTATTAGCATTGGTATTATCCTTAACGAAGAAACAAAAAAAAACTGAAACAAATTCAAAATAATGAAGTTTTCTACGAAAGAGTGAATTAGTGGCTTTGGTATTACCCTTCAATAAGAAAGAAAATGAAATAAATACTAAAATGAACTCAAAGTGGTGAAATTTTCAAAGAAAGAATGAATTGGTGACATTGGTATTACCATTTAAGAAGAAAAAACAAAAAAACTAATCTAAATCAAACAATTACAAACTTTACACATGATATACATAAAAATTGCGCATTATAAAAATATGAAAGAATAAGCATATGAAAGTGAAACTTTTGCAAAAAATATAGTTTCCTTTGTACAGTTGAATTAGTGACATTCGTATTCCCTTTAAAGAAGAAAGAAATTGAAATGCAACTAATACAAATCCAAATAATGAAGTTTTCTAAAAATAATAATGAATAAGTGTCATTGATATTACCCTTAAAGAAGAAATAAAAAGCAAAATTAATTAAAATTACAAAGTTTTCTAAGAAAGAATGAATTAGTGGGTTTGGTATTACCCTCCAAAAAAAGTTGAAATAAATAATAAAGCAAAATCAAAATAACACAATCTTCTAAGAAAGAATGAATTAAGGGAATTTGCATTACCATATAGGAAGAAAGAAATGAAAGAAAAAATTGCACAAGCTATAAATAAAAATCTTATTTTTAAAAATAGGCAAGAATAAGAATAAAAATGTAAAATTATCGCCAATAAGAACTTTCCTAAGTACGAATGAATTAGTGGCATTGTATTACCCTTGAAGAAGAATGAAAATAAAATAAAACCAAATACAAAGTCAAAATATTTTTCTTAAAGTAATAAATAAGTGTAATTGGTATTACCTTTAAAGAAGAATAAAAAAATAAAATAAGTCAAAATATTTATTTTTTCTAAGAAAGAATGAACTAGTGGTTTTTATATTACCCTTCAAGAAGAAAGAAAATGAAATAAATACTAAAACAAAACCAAAATAATGAAGTTTTCTAAGGAATAATGAATTAGTGGGCACTGATATTACCATTTAAGAAGAATGAAAATTGAGAAACAAATCTAAAACAAACAATGAAATTTTTTGCACATGATATATACAAAAGTTTTGGTTTAAAAATATATGCAAGAATGAACATATAAAAGTGGATTTTTTTACAAAAAGAAGTTTCATTAGTACGAATGAATTAGTGGTACTAGTACTACCGTCAAGGGAATTGAAGTTTTCTAGTAAAGAATGAGTTAGTTGGTATTAACCTTTGTGAAGAAACAAAATGAATTTTTTTTGCATACGGGTTTGCACTCAAATTGCACTTTTTGTAATATGAAACAATAGGCATATAATAATGCAATTTTGACACATATTGTATAGTTATTATGTGTATAAATTTGCACTCATCAAACATCCTAAAATAGCTGCAAAAGAAAAAAAATGAAAACCAACTAATAAAGAAAAAACAAAAGAAAAAACGCATAATAAAAGAAAACAGAGAAATAAAGGGAGGAAAAGGAAGGGTGGGTCGCACATGTAATGGGTTCAGCCCATTAAGGAATGGACTGACCCAAATATATGGCCAGTCAAGAAAAAACAGCCCAAAGCAGTACATAGACCATCCTAGAAAAATAAAATATGATCACGAATCTGAAGTAGAATTCAACGGTCCAAAAAGTGACAGACCTAAAAGTAATTTTCAGGTGACTTGCGTATAGCTAAAGTGTAAACCTGTGTGTTATCTTACCATCTCTACCCTTCGCCGCACCTTCATAACGGTAACTAGCCATCACTATCTCTGTCAAACATGACTCGACCATCCCTTTGTCGAAAATAAAATAACATGGCCACCCAAACGAAAAATAAGTTGGAAATGTAAAAAAAAAGACGGAACGTGACAGTCAAATATGGTACTTGTGTACAAATCAGACTTGCAAGAGCAAAACATATTTTTTCTGTATTGATCCCAAATTATGATGTCATTCTTTCTTTTTCTCGGGGAAAGGAAGAATTTATTAATAATGGACAGAAGTACATACATTACACAATAAATAATACTCCTTCCGTTCCCAAATACTTGTTGTGGTTTTAGTTCTATTTACAAGCCACACTTTGCTTTGTAGAAATACGCAATTAATTCTATGCTGAAGCTCCAAAATCCTGATAGTATCTTCTTTTGTTCCTGCGGCTTTGCTCTTGTTGTCTCATCAGATGGGCTTGTCCCCTGTCCTGCCCTGTTACAAGTACGCACGCTTCTGTGCTATGGGAACAATGGGGAGAGGAAGATGGCCCTTTTTCTGCAAGCACGTCACTGTCTCGTACAAGCTCTCTTTCAACGGAGTGAACTCCAATCCCAGGTCCCTGAGCCTTTGGTTCGAGAACTTGTACGGCTTCGCCATGGGTTTGACGTCCTCTTCGCACCTGTCATGCCAACGAAATCCATGGTGAGCAAACAAGCAAGCAATGCCCAGTATCGAATTAAACATGTTCAAATTATTGTATTACGTACTTGGCGGTTATGTTGTACCGAGGAAAGAGGTCGCCGAGGAGCTGAAGGAAGTGCGTGCGGCGCAGCACGGTCCCGATGCAGAGGTACCGGCCACGGGCATCGGGGTGCTCGTAGACGAGGACGTGCGCGCGGGCGACGTCGCGAACGTCGGTGTAGGCGGCAACGGCGTTCGGGTAGGTGAGCTTTGCGCCGGTGAGGTAATGGGCCACGTGGCTGCTACTGAAGTTGAGCGACTGCTGCAGCATGGGGCCCATGGTCATGGACGGCACCACCACGGCCAGCTCCCGCCCCGTCTTGGCCGCCTCCTCCGTCGCCGTGATCTCCGCCATCATCTTGGCGCAGCAGTACAGGTTCTGCAATGCACACGAAAATCGGTGAGTTCAGTTGACAGGCGAGAAAGATCGGGTGCGATGGAGGAGAGGATTCTTACCCCTGTGTTTTTGAAGTAGTCATAGTCGCTCCAGAGTTCGTCAAGTTGCACGACAGAGAGTGCCATCGCTGCCTACTGAAGGGGCACTGCAAGGCAAGCTGTAGAAATCCATTCACATGCCGGAGATGTCGCCAGTTTGGGCATAGGGCGAGGGGCTGCACCAACTCTCCATCCCCCTCCCCCCGGTCCCCTTCTGCTGCCCCTCCTTCCACCATAGTGAGGTCCCCTGCTGCGTCCAGAGAAGTCGTGTTCCCTGCATCGACTCTTCCGACCTGAAGGAAATATGCCCTAGAGGCAATAATAAAGTTATTATTTATTTCCTTATATCATGATAAATGTTTATTATTCATGTTACAATTATATTAACCGGAAACATAATAGATGTGTGAATACATAGACAAACATAGTGTCACTAGTATGCCTCTACTTGACTAGCTCATTGATCAAAGATGGTTATGTTTCCTAACCATAGACATGAGTTATCATTTGATTAACGGGATCGCATCATTAGGAGAATGATGTGATTGACTTGACCCATTTCATTAGCTTAGCACTTGATCGTTTAGTTTGTTGCTCTTGCTTTCTTCAAGACTTATACATGTTCCTATGACTATGAGATTATGCAACTCCCGTTTACCGGAGAAACACTTTGTGTGCTACCAAACGTCACAACGTAACTGGGTGATTATAAAGGTGCTCTACAGGTGTCTCCAAAGGTACTTGTTGGGTTGGCGTATTTCGAGATTAGGATTTGTCACTCCGATTGTCGGAGAGGTATCTCTGGGCCCTCTCGGTAATGCACATCACATAAGCCTTGGAAGCATTGCAACTAATAAGTTAGTTGCGGGATGATGTATTACGGAACGAGTAAAGAGACTTGCCGGTAATGAGATTGAACTAGGTATTGAGATACCGACGATCAAATCTCGGGCAAGTAACATACCGATGACAAAGGGAACAACGTATGTTGTTATGCGGTCTGACCGATAAAAGATCTTCGTAGAATATGTAGGAGCCAATATGAGCATCCAGGTTCCGCTATTGGTTATTGACCGGAGACGTGTCTCGGTCATGTCTACATTGTTCTCGAACCCGTAGAGTCCGCACGCTGAACGTTACGATGACAATTTCTTTATGAGTTTATATATGTTGATGTACCGAAGGTTGTTCGGAGTCCCGGATGTGATCACGGACATAACGAGGAGTCTCGAAATAGTCGAGACATAAAGATTGATATATTGAACGACTATATTCGGACACAGGAATGGTTCCGGGAGTTATCGGATATAAAACGAAGTACCGGGGGTTACCGGAACCCCCCCGGGGGTTAATGGGCCTCATGGGCCCAAAGTGGAGCAGCGGAGGGGCGGCCAGGGCAGGCTGCGCGCCCCCTCCCCCTCTAGTCCGAATTGGACAAGGAGGGAGGGGCGGCGCCCCTCTTTCCTTTCTCTCCTCTCTCCCTTCCTTTCCCCTCTCCTAGTTGGACAAGGAAAGGAGGGAGTCCTACTCCCGGTAGGAGTAGGACTCCTCCCTGGCACGCCTCCTCCTGGCCGGCCACCCCTCCCCCTTGCTCCTTTATATACGGGGGTAGGGGGCACCTCTAGACACAACAATTGATCCTTGAGATCTATTAGCCATGTGCGGTGCCCTCCTCCATCATAATCCTTGATAATATTGTAGCGGTGCTTAGGCGAAGCCCTGCGACGGTAGAACATCAAGATCGTCACCACGCCGTCGTGCTGACGGAACTCTTCCCCGACATTCTGCTGGATCGGAGTCCGGGGATCGTCATCGAGCTGAACGTGTGCTAGAACTCGGAGGTGCCGTAGTTTCGGTGCTTGATCGGTCGGGCCGTGAAGACGTACGACTACATCAACCGTGTTCTGCTAACGCTTCCGCTTCCGGTCTACGAGGGTACGTAGACAACACTCTCCCCTCTCGTTGCTATGCATCACCATGATCTTGCGTGTGCGTAGGAATATTTTTTGAAATTACTACGTTCCCCAACAGTGGCATCCGAGCCTAGGTTTTATGCGTTGATGCTGTGCACGAGTAGAACACAAGTGAGTTGTGGGCGACATAAGTCATATCGCTTACCAGCATGTCATACTTTGGTTCGGCGGTATTGTTGGATGAAGTGGCCCGGACCGACATTACGCGTACGCTTACGCGAGACTGGTTCTACCGACGTGCTTTGTACACAGGTGGCTGGCGGGTGTCAGTTTCTCCAACTTTAGTTGAACCAAGTGTGGCTACGCCCGGTCCTTGCGAAGGTTAAAACATCACCAACTGGACAAACTATCATTGTGGTTTTGATGCGTAGGTAAGAACGGTTCTTGCTAAGCCCGTAGCAGCCACGTAAAACTTGCAACAAAAAAGTAGAGGACGTTTAACTTGTTTTTGCAGGGCATGTTGTGATGTGATATGGTCAAGACATGATGCTAAATTTTATTTTATGAGATGATCATGTTTTGTAACCGAGTTATCGGCAACTAGCAGGAGCCATATGGTTGTTGCTTTATTGTATGTAATGCAATTCAGCTGTAATGCTTTACTTTATCACTAAGCGGTAGCGATAGTCGTGGAAGCATAAGATTGGCGAGACGACAACGATGCTACGATGGTGATCAAGGTGTCGCGCCGGTGACGATGGTGATCATGACGGTGCTTCGAAGATGGAAATCACAAGCACAAGATGATGATGGTCATATCATATCACTTATATTGATTGCATGTGATGTTTATCTTTTATGCATCTTATCTTGCTTTGATTGACGGTTAGCATTATAAGATGATCCCTCACTAAATTATCAAAGTATAAGTGTTCTCCCTAAGTATGCACCGTTGCGAAAGTTCTTCGTGCTGAGACACCACGTGATGATCGGGTGTGATAGGCTCTACGTTCAAATACAACGGGTGCAAAACAGTTGCACACGCGGAATACTCAGGTTTAACTTGACGAGCCTAGCATATAACAGATATGGCCTCGGAACACGGAGACCGAAAGGTCGAGCGTGAATCATATAGTAGATATGATCAACATATTGATGTTCACAATCGATACTACTCCATCTCACGTGATGATCGGACATGGTTTAGTTGATTTGGATCACGTGATCACTTAGAGGATTAGAGGGATATCTTTCTAAGTGGGAGTTCTTAGTTGATTTGGATCACATGATCACTTAGTATCTTGCTTATCTATGTTTGATTGTAGATAGATGGCTCGTGCTGTTGTTCCGTTGAATTTTAATGCATTCCTTGAGAAAGCAAAGTTGAAAGATGATGGTAGCCATTACACAGACTGGGTTCGTAACTTGAGGATTATCATCAATGCTGCACAGAAGAATTACGACCTGGAAGCACCGCTGGGTGCCAGGCCTGCTGTAGGAGCAACACTAGATGTTATGAACGTCTGGCAGAGCAAAGCTGATGACTACTCGATAGTTCAGTGTGCCATGCTTTACGGCTTAGAACCGGGTCTTCAACGACGTTTTGAACGTCATGGAGCATATGAGATGTTCCAGGAGTTGAAGTTAATATTTCAAGCAAATGCCCGGATTGAGAGATATGAAGTCTCTAATAAGTTCTATAACTGCAAGATGGAGGAGAATAGTTCTGTCAGTGAACATATACTCAAAATGTCTGGGTATCATAATCACTTGACTCAACTGGGGGTTAATCTTCCTATTGATAGTGTCATTGACAGAGTTCTTCAATCACTGCCACCAAGCTACAAAAGTTTCGTGATGAACTATAATATGCAAGGGATGAATAGGACTATTCCTGAGCTCTTCGCAATGCTAAAAGCCGCGGAGGTAGAAATCAAGAAGGAGCATCAAGTGTTGATGGTCAATATGACCACCAGTTTCAAGAAAAAGGGCAAAGGGAAGAAGAAAGGGAACTTCAAGAAGAACAACAAACAAGTTGCTGCTCAGGAGAAGAAACCCAAGTCTGGACCTAAGCCTGAGACTGAGTGCTTCTACTGCAAGCAGACTGGTCACTGGAAGCGGAACTGCCCCAAGTATTTGGCGGATAAGAAGGATGGCAAAGTGAACAAAGGTATATGTGATATACATGTTATTGATGTGTACCTTACTAATGCTTGTAGTAGCACCTGGGTATTTGATACTGGTTCTGTTGCTAAGATTTGCAAATCGAAACAGGGGCTACGGATTAAGCGAAGATTGGCTAAGGACGAGGTGACGATGCGCGTGGGAAATGGTTCCAAAGTCGATGTGATCGCGATCGGCACGCTACCTCTACATCTACCTTCGGGATTAGTATTAGACCTAAATAGTTGTTATTTGGTGCCAGCGTTGAGCATGAACATTATATCTAGATCTTGTTTGATGTGAGACGGTTATTCATTTAAATCAGAGAATAATGGTTGTTCTATTTATATGAGTAATATCTTTTATGGTCATGCACCCTTGAAGAATGGTCTATTTTTGATGAATCTCAATAGTAGTGATACACATATTCATAATGTTGAAATCAAGAGATGTAGAGTTGATAATGATAGTGCAACTTATTTGTGGCACTGCCGTTTAGGACATATCGGTGTAAAGCGCATGAAGAAACTCCATATTGATGGACTTTTGGAACCACTTGATTATGAATCACTTGGTACTTGCGAACCGTGCCTCATGGGTAAGATGACTAAAACGCCGTTCTCCGGTACTATGGAGAGAGCAACGGATTTGTTGGAAATCATACATACAGATGTATGTGGTCCAATGAAAGTTGAGGCTCGTGGCGGATATTATTATTTTCTCACCTTCACAGATGATTTAAGCAGATATGGGTATATCTACTTAATGAAACATAAGTATAAAATATTTGAAAAGTTCAAAGAATTTCAGAGTGAAGTTGAAAATCATTGTAACAAGAAAATAAAGTTTCTATGATCTGATCGTGGAGGAAAATATTTGAGTTACGAGTTTGGTCTACATTTGAAACAATGCGGAATAGTTTCGCAACTCACGCCACCCGGAACACCACAGCGTAATGGTGTGTCCGAACGTCGTAATCGTACTTTATTAGATATGGTGCGATCTATGATGTCTCTTACTGATTTACCGTTATCGTTTTGGGGTTATGCTTTAGAGACGGCTGCATTCACGTTAAATAGGACACCATCAAAATCCGTTGAGACGACGCCTTATGAACTATGGTTTGGGAAGAAACCAAAGTTGTCGCTTCTGAAAGTTTGGGCTGCGATGCTTATGTGAAAAAGTTTCAACCTAATAAGCTCGAACCCAAATCGGAGAAATGTGTCTTCATAGGATACCCAAAGGAGACTGTTGGGTACACCTTCTATCACAGATCCGAAGGCAAGACTTTTGTTGCTAAATTCGGAGTTTTTCTAAAGGAGTTTCTCTCGAAAGAAGTGCGTAGGAGAAAAGTAGAACTTGATGAGGTAACTATACCTACTCCCTTATTGGAAAGTAGTACATCACAGAAACCGGTTTCTGTGACACCTACACCAATTAGTGAGGAAGCTAATGATAATGATCATGAAACTTCAGATCAAGTTACTACCGAACCTCGTAGATCAACCAAAGTAAGATCCGCACCAGAGTGGTACGGTAATCCTGTTCTAGAAGTCATGCTACTAGATCATGATGAACCTACGAACTATGAAGAAGCGATGGTGAGCCCAGATTCCGCAAAATGGCTAGAAGCCATGAAATCTGAGATGGGATCCATGTATGAGAACAAAGTGTGGACTTTGGTTGACTTGCCCGTTGATCGGCAAGCAATTGAGAATAAATGAATCTTCAAGAAGAAGACTGACGCTGACGGTAATGTTACTGTCTATAAAGCTCGACTTGTTGCAAAAGGTTTTCGACAAGTTCAAGGGATTGACTACGATGAGACCTTCTTACTCGTAGCGATGCTTAAGTCTGTCCGAATCATGTTAGCAATTGCCGCATTTTATGATTATGAAATTTGGCAAATGGATGTCAAAACTGCATTCCTGAATGGATTTCTGGAAGAAGAGTTGTATATGATGCAACCAGAAGGTTTTGTCGATCCAAAGGGAGCTAACAAACTGTGCAAGCTCCAGCGATCCATTTATGGACTGGTGCAAGCCTCTCGGAGTTGGAATAAACGCTTTGATAGTGTGATCAAAGCATTTGGTTTTGTACAGACTTTTGGAGAAGCCTGTATTTACAAGAAAGTGAGTGGGAGCTCTGTAGCATTTCTGATATTATATGTGGATGACATATTATTGATTGGAAATGATATATAATTTCTGGATAACATAAAGGGATACTTGAATAAGAGTTTTTCAATGAAAGACCTCGGTGAAGCTGCTTACATATTGGGCATTAAGATCTATAGAGATAGATCAAGACGCTTAATTGGACTTTCACAAAGCACATACCTTGACAAGGTTTTGAAAAAGTTCAAAATGGATCAAGCAAAGAAAGGCTTGCCTGTGTTACAAGGTGTGAAGTTGAGTAAGACTCAATGTCCGACCACCGCAGAAGATAGAGAGAAAATAAAATTTGTTCCCTATGCTTCAGCCATAGGCTCTATCATGTATGCAATGTTGTGTACTAGACCTGATGTGTGCCTTGCTATAAGTCTAGCAGGGAGGTACCAAAGTAATCCAGGAGTGGATCACTGGACAGCGGTCAAGAACATCCTGAAATACCTGAAAAGGACTAAGGATATGTTTCTCGTATATGGAGGTGACAAAGAGCTCATTGTAAATGGTTACGTTGATGCAAGCTTTGACATTGATCTGGACGATTCTAAATCGCAAACCGGATAAGTGTTTTTACTGAACGGTGGAGCTATCAGTTGGTGCAGTTCTAAACAAAGCGTCGTGGCAGGATCTACCTGTGAAGCAGAGTACATAGATGCTTCGGAAGCAGCAAATGAAGGAGTCTGGATGAAGGAATTCATATCCGATCTAGGTGTCATACCTAGTGCATCGGGTCCAATGAAAATCTTTTGTGACAATACTGGTGCAATTGCCTTGGCAAAGGAATCCAGATTTCACAAGAGAACCAAGCACATCAAGAGACGCTTCAATTTCATTTGGGATTTAGTCCAAGTGGGAGACATAGAAATTTGCAAGATACATACGGATCTGAATGTTGCAGACCCGCTGACTAAGCCTCTTCCACGAGCAAAACATGATCAGCACCAAGGCTCCATGGGTGTTAGAATCATTACTGTGTAATCTAGATTATTGATTCTAGTGCAAGTGGGAGACTGAAGGAAATATGCCCTAGATGCAATAATAAAGTTATTATTTATTTCCTTATATCATGATAAATGTTTATTATTCATGCTAGAATTGTATTAACCGGAAACATAATACATGTGTGAATACATAGACAAACAGAGTGTCACTAGTATGCCTCTACTTGACTAGCTCGTTGATCAAAGATGGTTATGTTTCCTAACCATAGACATTAGTTGTCATTTGATTAACGGGATCACATCATTAGGAGAATGATGTGATTGAGTTGACCCATTCCGTTAGCATAGCACTTGATCGTTCAGTTTGTTGCTATTGCTTTCTTCATGACTTATACATGTTCCTATGACTATGAGATTATGCAACTCCCGTTTACCGGAGGAACACTTTGTGTGCTACCAAACGTCACAACGTAACTGGGTGATTATAAAGGTGCTCTATAGGTGTCTCCGAAGGTACTTGTTGGGTTGGCGTATTTCGAGATTAGGAGTTGTCACTCCGATTGTCGGAGAGTTATCTCTGGGCCCAGTCGGTAATGCACATCACTATAAGCCTTGCAAGCATTGCAACTAATGAGTTAGTTGCAGGATGATGTATTACGGAACGAGTAAAGAGACTTGCCGGTAACGAGATTGAACTAGGTATTGAGATACTGACGATCAAATCTCGGGCAAGTAACATACCGATGACAAAGGGAACAACGTATGTTGTTATGCGGTCTGACCGATAAAGATCTTCATAGAATATGTAGGAGCCAATATGAGCATCCAGGTTCCGCTATTGGTTATTGACCGGAGACGTGTCTCGGTCATGTCTACATTGTTTTCGAACCTGTAGGGTCCGCACGCTTAACGTTACGATGATAGTTTCATTATGAGTTTATATATTTTGATGTACCGAAGGTTGTTCAGAGTCCTGGATGTGATCACAGACATAACGAGGAGTCTTGAAATAGTCGAGACATAAAGATTGATATATTGGACGACTATATTCGGACACAGGAATTGTTTCGGGAGTTAT
>NC_041390.1:612433216-612447617 GCF_002162155.2 Triticum dicoccoides
TGGGCCTCATGGGCCCAAATGGGAGCAGAGGAGGGGCGGCCAGGGCAGGCTGCGCTCCACCTCCCCTTCTAATCCGAATTGGACAAGGAGGGAGGGGCGGCGCCCCCCTTTCCTTTCTCTCCTCTCTCCCTTCCTTCCCCCTCTCCTAGTTGGACAAGGAAAAGAGGGAGTCCTACTCCCGGTAGGAGTAGGACTCCTCCCTGGCGCGCCTTCTCCTGGCCGGCCGCCCCTCCCCCTTGCTCCTTTATATACGGGGGCAGGGGGGCACCTCTAGGCACGACAATTGATCCTTGAGATCTATTAGCCGTGTGCGGTATCCTCCTCCATCATAATCCTCGATAATATTGTAGCGGTGCTTAGGCGAAGCCCTGCGATGGTAGAACATCAAGATCGTCACCACGCCGTCGTGCTGACGGAACTCTTCCCCGACATTCTGCTGGATCGGAGTCCGGGGATCGTCATCGAGCTGAACGTGTGCTAGAACTCGGAGGTGCCGTAGTTTCGGTGCTTGATCGGTCGGGCCGTGAAGACGTACGACTACATCAACCGTGTTGTGCTAACGCTTCCGCTTCCGGTCTACGAGGGTACGTAGACAACACTCTCCCCTCTCGTTCCTATGCATCACCATGATCTTGCGTGTGCGTAGGAATTTTTTTGAAATTACTACGTTCCCCAACACGACCCCCCCGTCGCCTCCGTGGAGCACCATGCCACGTCAGGAGCCCCGCGTTGGTGACCCGTCGCTGCGTCCCGATGAGGGGATAGTCGTCATCATCTCCACGCCCGAGATGGACACCAACGCTGCCAGCCTCGCCTCCTTGGGAGCCTTCCTCTGGCTTGGAGGCAGCAGGCCAGCCATGAGTCAAGATGTCAATGGGGACGAAACCCATCGGGTTTTGCTTACCCAAACCCATCCCCACGAGAAAATCGCAAACCCGTCCCCGTCCCCATCAACATGCGCGGGGTTAAATTTTTGCCCTTCCCCTAAACCCATCGGGTTTTCAAAACCCACGGGGAACCCGTCCCCATGAGCAGCCAATGAAAACAGCAACATTTGGAAGAAAAACTGGAGCATATTACAGCAACAGGCGACGGCTGGGGGACCTAGGTTTAGGTTTAGGTGTCATGTTGTGCGGGAGAGAGAGTCCTAAAGAGCGAGCAACACTGCAGCGACCGAGTGAGGGGTTGGTTTGTACTCCAGAGCCTCGATGTTGTGGGGCTCGGCTCCTCGGGCACTGTGGCTTTGGGCCACTTGAGTCAAGATGGATCGGTGCGTGCTAAATAATGTATTTTGACGGGTTTTGTCGGGTTTCGGGTTCGGGTAGTACTCAAACGGGTTTAAACCCGTGAAACATGCCGGGTTTAATAATGTACCCATGAACAGCCCCGCGGGGATAGAAAGTCGCCCATCCCCGTCCCCTAATTGGGTAAAAACCCGCGGGGACGCGGGTTTCGGGGCCCCATTGCCATCTTGAGCCGTGAGCGCTGCTGAGATCAAGGAGGCCATCGACGTGAAGTTCGGTGTGCGGCTATCAAGGTGGTGCCACACTATCTGGAGGACTTCTTCGCCATCTTCGACTACCAGCACCAACGCGATAGGGTCACGGCGCTAGGCCGTTTCCGGCACAAAGGGCTCAACATCCACTCCGCCAACTGGCGCCTTGACGCGCACACTGATGTGATCCGGGTGAACTACCACGTCCATCTATGCATCGAAGGAATCCCTCTCAGCGCTTGGTGCGACTCCGTGGCGGCACATGTGCTCGGGCTGGACACCTTCGTCCACTACTTCGACGTCGACACTCTACAACGTGAAGATGCTGCCAGTTTCAAGCTATGGGCCTGGTCGGCGAACCCCTCGGCCATCCCCAAGGTGCAGCAGGTCACCATCGCGCCGCGGGTGGCCACATGCATTGGTGGGGCTCCATCAACGACTGTTGGGCATCGCGGTATCCGACGTCACGCCATTCTTCATCTCAACCAGCTGGAGGACTACACGCCCGATGCTTTCGGCAACATCCCTCGCCGCCCGCACTCTGAGCCTTTCACCTGGCGCTACGGCGTGGTGGATGGTGAGCGCTGGGTGCGGGATAGGCAGGAACCACCGCCTCGCAGCCGTGACGATGAAGACAGGCACCGCCGCGACGACGAGCATGATAGAGATGACCGGCGGGGTCGGGACAATGACCGGCCGCGATCCTCCTGGCGTGACCATTTCTTCAGGAGCCGTTCCCGCGCTCCGGAACACCGAGCTGATGAAGATCGCCATGGTTCGCGTTGCAAGGAGCGTCGTGGGAACCGTGGCAGGGATGACCGCGGAAGGGACGGCTGGCACTGTTCTGGTTCAGGCAAGATGATTCGAGGCCGCTCTGCCCCGCCCTCCCCTCGCACCACCTCATGCGACATCATCGAGCTCGCCCCCTCTGGTTCGGCCCTGGGCTGGCTCTGCAGCGCGACTCGCATGGTGACGAAAGTGCAGCCTTCCTTAACTCTCAATGCACACCAGGCAATGATAGAGATGATGCCGGCACAGCTGCCGACCATGTCCACCTGCTCTCCTGAAGTTGTGCTTGCTCCATGACAAGAAGCCCTGCTTGAAGATCCACACGTCCTCAACGCCACTCCCATGCCGGAGTTTGTCCCTGCTACGCCCACGCTGCCGTCCAAACCCGATGTATCTGATGATGGCAGTTCTGGCCATTTGTCCCCTGTTGTAGCTCCCACCACTTCACCTGAGATGCCCACTCCTATCTTCATCCCAAGCATGCCGGCCCTGCTCCCCTCACCACACTCAACGCCGCCCAGGCCGCCTACAGCTCGACGGAAGACACTTGCTGGAGTAACTGGCTTCCAGCTTCCTAGGCAAAGTCCGCGTCTCCAGGCAAAAAAGAGGAGTGTGCCCATTGCCAAGCTTGTAGAGCAGCTGCTCTGTCAAGGTATGAACATCGTTGCTGAAGATGAGCAAGTAACAGAAGCTGCGATTACAAAGTTCACTCATATGTTTCATGGCCAGCTTCCAGATGTTGCTATGGCTGCCCTTCGTGCACTATTTCAACTTGATTGTGATCTCTCGTCGGCGGTTGAAGAGGCTCTGGTGCAGCATGGTGGAGAAGGTGGACCGGACCTGGACGAGGCTGCATCTGCAACAACTTGAACCTGCTGCCAGTTATCTGATGTACTCTAGTTCCTTATGATTGTACACCAAACCAATGCCAGATGTACGCCTGTTTGTAGCTGCTGTAGATTGCTACTGCCCCTGGTCCTGGTGAGACCTCTATTGATATGCTTGTTTCAATCCATGTTGCCCCTTTTGCAATTCTGCTGATGTACCCTTGGTGAATCAATTTTGGAGCAAAACATCTCAATACTGTGTTGGAATGTGCGTGGCTTGAACTGCCCAGACCGTAGAGCCACTGTCCATGAAACAATTGCTACATCCTCCTGCCATCGTGTTTGCCTACAGGAAACAAAGCTTCAAGTCATTGGCAGTTTCATCGCTACATACCTTGGTGGTTACCGATTGTAGAATTTTGCTTACAAACCTGCTGATGGAACTAAAGGAGGCATATTACTCCTATGGGATGATAATGTGGTGAACATTTCCAATGTCCAGATTGGATCATATTTTCTTTCCGGAGATGTTGCTGTCAAGAATACGGAGAGAAATAACTTCAAGCTTACCACTGTATATGGGCCAACTAGAAGCATTCACAAAGACGCCTTTTTTCTCGAGCTATCCTCCCAGAAACCGTCGCCAGGGACAAAATGGCTGGTTAATGGGGACTTCAACCAGATTTACCGGGCCAGAGATAAAAACCGCTCCAATGTTGATCGTAGCAGATTAGTTCGCTTCCGCAACACTATTACATCTTGTGAGCTCTAGGAGATCCCCCTCCAGAACTGGAAGTTTACTTGAAGTAACGAGAGAAACAATCCGACGCTTAGTAAACTTGACAACTTTTTTTGCAATGAGGATTGGGACATTGAATTCGCCAACCACATACTTCATGCCATGTCCTTCTCGCTCTCAGATCATTGTCCGTTGTTGCTCGCTTGCACGGACGGCCCCAAGAAACCCAGGTCCTTTAGGTTTGAGAACCATTGGACCAAGATGCCAGGCTTCCAAAAGATGATCAGCGATGCTTGGAACGAAGATTCGAGTCACCAAGATCCCTACCAAAGACTTTTTCACAAGCTAAAATCTACTAGTCGACGATTACGTTCCTGGAGCAAAACACTCTTCGCTAAATCTAAGGTCCAGCTGCATATGGCCCTTGAAGTTATTCTCCGTCTCGATATGGACCAGGAACAAAGAGAATTATTCCAACAGGAAATTGATCTTCGGAAACGGCTCAAGAGGAAGATTATTGCCTGGGCTGTGCTTGAGAAGTCCGAAAAGAGGCAAAACTCAAGAATCACCAATTTGAAGGACGGCGATGCTAACACCCACTACTTTCACCTGCGTGTTAACCACCGAAGGAGGAAGAACTTTATCCATCATCTCAAGCATAACAATGGTTGGATTATGGAACACAATTTGAAGGAGCAGGTCATACACCATCATTTTGAAAGCATTGCTAAGAAGGGGCCTTCACGCAGAATTGACATCAATTGGGGAATCATTCCGGCCCCCAACTGTGACCTTCAGGAATTGGATGAGGCTATCACGAAAGAGGAGGTGAAGGCTACCGTTTTTGCTATGCCAAATGACAAAGCTCCAGGACCGGATGGCTTCACTGGTGCTTTTTTTAAAACATGCTGGAGCACAATAAAGGGAGATCTTATGTCGGCTATTCATCGTTTCTCTGACCTGCATGCCGCCCATTTCCACTGGCTAAATTATGCGGATGTTGCCCTCATCCCCAAGAAAGATGGTGCCGAAGAATATTGCAAAGAATATTGCAAAAGTGATGTCCAACCGGTTAGCCCCCCACATGAACGACTTGGTCTCCCAGGCCCAGAGTGCGTTCATCAAACGGAGATGTATCCACGATAATTTCATGTATGTGCGCAATCTTGTGAGATGTTTCTACCGCAAGAAAACCCCGACACTGCTCTTCAAGCTAGATATCAAGAAAGCCTTCGACTCTATTCGTTGGGACTATCTTCTTGACCTTCTTCAGCACCTTGGTTTTCCTCCACGGTTTCGAGGATGGATCTCAACTCTCCTCTCCTCGGCTTCGTCGCGAGTTCTGCTCAATGGGGTTCCTGGCACTCCTATCAAGCTTGGGAAGGGTCTGAGACAAGGAGATCCTTTATCCCCACTCCTTTTTGTGCTGGCCATCGACCCACTACATCACATTCTCAAGAAAGCCACTGCTCAAAGAAAGCTGCACCCTCTTGCTGGCAATGCCATGCCTACCAGAGCCTCCCTCTACGCGGATGACGCGGCGGTTTTCCCTGCGCCCATCAAAACCGAGGTCAACTTTTTTGCGGATACGCTTGCACAGTTTGGGGAAGTGACGGGGCTAACAACGAACTGCTCTAAAAGTCTTGTTGCCCCCATTCGATGTGACTCCTTGAATCTTGATGATATACTCAGCTCCTTCCCCGCCAACCGCACCTCCTTCCCAATGAAATATCTTGGGCTGCCGTTGTCAACTAAGAGGCTCAAAACAATCCATTTTCAGCCTCTCGAAGATAAGATTGCTACTCAACTTACGCCTTGGATGGGCAAGCATGTTGCGCAGCCGGGACGGGCTGTGTTGGTCAAGTCGGTCATCACGGCAATTGCCATTTACTACTTGACGGCGCTAGACCTACCTGCTGAGGTTATGAAGAAGATCGACTCCCTTAGGCGTGCATATCTTTGGGCAGGTTGTGACAAGGTCACAGGTGGCAAATGCAAGATCAATTGGGACCAGGTGTGCAAATCAAAAGTGCATGGTGGGTTGGGCATTCTAAATCTGGAAAAATTTGTAGCGGCCCTCCGAATTCGTTGGCTGTGGGCTGCTTGGACGGATCCGGCCAAACCTTGGGTAAACTTGGGAAATCCTTGTGTACAAAAGGACAAAGATATTTTCGCGTCTGCCACAAAGGTTGTTGTTGGAGACGGTCGTCGAGCATCATTTTGGGATTCTTCCTGGCTGGATGGTATGAGACCCAAGGATATCGCGTCCACGATCTTTGAACTTTCTACAAGAAAAAACTGCTCTGTGAAGAAGGCCTTGCACAATAACTTCTGGGTTTCTAAGGTGGATATTGGTGGGAACCTCACTGTCAGCCACATATCCGAGTTCGTCAACCTTTGGGGAAAGCTCTCGCTGGTCAATCTCAACCCGGAGGAGACCGATTCAATTACGTGGAAGCTCACCAATGATGGCCAATATTCAGCGGCGTCGGCATATAATACACAATTCCTTGGGCTAGTGGACACGGACATGCCTCTGTTAGTGTGGCAGAACTGGGCTCCTCCCGAATGCAAATTTTTTGCTTGGTTGGTCATCAACAACATAGTTTGGACGGCTGACAGGCTTCAGCGAAGGGGTTGGCCAAATTGTAATCTTTGTCCTCTTTGCAAGCAAACTCCGGAATCGGCGGCACACCTTCTTTTCCAATGCCGCTACACCATCCGTGTGTAGGGAATGATTGAATCTTGGCTCGGTTTACAAGATGTACACCCAGCGAACTGGGGTGGTTTGACTTCGGTCAAAGAGTGGTGGCGCGCCAATGCTTCTGGGACCTCACGACCACGAAGGGCGCTGACTTCCATCATGCTACTGATTTCTTTGGAAATATGGAAAGAGCGAAATGCACGTGTGTTCCGTAACAACGCAGTTCCAGTGGGTGTGCTTGTTGCTCGAATCAAAGAGGAAGCCTTATGGTGGTGCCGTGTCGAGGCAAAATATTTGTGTAATGTAATGCTGCGAGAGTGAGGATTGTAGCTGGCCTCGACTCTAAAACATTCTTCTTATTCAATGAAAATGGCAAGTCTTTTGCCTTGTTTCAAAAAAAAAAAATAGTCGCTCCAGTACGTCTCGTGGAGCACTGCGTCGGGCCTGCGGTTGGGGTCCATGTGCACGGCGCCGTAGGACGACGTGAACACCACCCGCCGCACGCCCACGTCCGCCGCCGCTCTGATCACGTTCCTCGTCCCCTCCACGGCGACCGGCACGAGGTCCTGCAAGACAGCATAGCAGAGCACGAGGTAAGCCACCCAGTACGCGGCGCTTGTTAGAATCGCAAGAAGTGAGCGGAGCATAGGAAGTGAACTGACGGGGTTGTTGGAGACGGGGAGGCAACGTGGAAGACCCCGCGGCAGCCGCGGAAGGCGGCGCGGAGGCCGTCGTAGTCGATGACGTCGGCGCGGCACAGGGTGAGCCTCTCCTCGGCGCCCTCCAGCGCCAACAGGTGCGCGTTCTTTTGGTCAGCTGCAGAAACCACGCCACCAGTAGACGAGCCACGGAATTCAGCGATATCGATGATGGGCCGACCGCACGGTGCAAGTAAACAGTGACTTACCGGGGTCCCTGGCGGTTCCCCTGACGCGGTAGCCGCGGAGGAGGAGCTCCTTCACCACCCACGAGCCGATGAAGCCTCCCGCGCCCGTGACGCAGACCAGCTCCAGCTCCGGCCGCCTCTGCTTCAGCTCGCCGTTGTCGGTGGCCTTGTCAATCGACGGCATGGTCGATCAATATGTGGATGTTGATGCGAGATTGCTAGTTGGCTAACTAACACGGGCTAGCTAGTACTACCAAACTGCCTTTGCTTGATATTATGATGAATTATAACAATTATGTGTGTTTATTTGTTTCTCTCACAAATTGTATGCTAGTTGACCCTCCTATCCTTTGCACCTTTAGGTTTGAGTCGAATGACGAACATGCAATGGAGGAGAACATGCACAAGGAAGCGCCAACACCATCCACAAAGAAGCTTGTAAGACGAGAAAGAAGAAGCAAGGAGTACCTCAGACGAAGTCAACCAACAGCCATCGGGAAAGTCGGACATTCTGACAGAATGTCCTACCCAACATCGGACTTCACGTTGGCTGTTTGGACACTGTTGGAATGTCTGACAGGAATATACGACAACCTTCGACACGTCGGACAAGACATCAGACCACCTGTCTGACTTATCCAGAGCCCTTTGAACCTTATCGGTCGTAAGTCGAATAGAGGGTGCCATATGCCTGTTACCTTTCCCGGCGTACCTATCTCTTCGTCGCTAAACTACACATACCATACCCCTCCTCCTATCTTGGGTTAACAAAATATAAACTAAATTTTGAGAGAGCTTTGCTCAATCTACCTCGGCCTTCGGGACTAAGACCCCTTGCAAGAGAAGAATCTTACAATTACAAGACCTCTTACGAGGGAAGATTCCTGTAGGAATACAAGACCCCCATCTCTGCTACATATTTGGGAATACTATTTCTCAGGAGCTCCAATTCCCCTGGAATTTGGAGAGGAACCTACCTTGGTAATTTTTACTTATTATTGTTTGGATCTTGGAGTTTATCACCTTTTGCATTGGGATTTGACTAGTTGTGTGTGAATCTTGACTATGAGAGCAATTTCCTTTGAGTGTTGCCCCTTGTTCCTCGTGTTCAACCTCAATTCCACCCTTAATTCGTGAAGATCGGGCCACTCCGACGGCTTGCACCATACCACGACGACAGATGGACGAACGAGCTACCACATGGCCCTAGGGCCTATAAGTATGTGCTGTTGCTGAATATGTGTATGTCGCCGGTTATCACAAAGTCAACTAAAGCTCACTGTACCCTGTCTTTTTACAAGACTCACTGTGCGTATAGACGGGGTGTATATAGTGCACCGGAGCATCTGATGCCACAGACGCACCCAATCTCCATAGATATCATTTGAAACATTGGATGACTAGGAAATTTCATGAGGATATAAGTAAAATGCATATCTAGCACGGTATAAAATTTCGGGTCTAAATTCAAAATACATATCTAGAAAGTGGGAAAAATCGAATCACAAAGCAAATAGTAGCAAATGCTGACTGGGCTTAAATACGGCCCATTTTCTTCATGTAAATGGATTCAATATTTATGTTCAAAATTTAAATGTAAAATCTATGGTACAACAAATTCAATTTTCGTAGCATCTCTTTAAATGACTGGTTTCCCATAAAAAAATACCTGACTTTAAATCGGGTACATGGGTACACATTTTTAGGACATGCGGGTACCATCAAATGCTCGCCAGTGCACTTGCCTGTGTGGTGGACTTGAGCTGCGCCCGCCGGAAAAAAGATCGGCGGGAACGAGCTACCAACCAACGGAGAGATATGGGCCGCGGTGACAACCCACCGGAGCCGTCGTTGAAGGAGCAGCACGAGTTGTTTCTTGCTTCTTGGCTGGCGCGAGGAACAAGCCGTCAAAGCACGCCAGACCAGAACAAAACTGGTATTCTTTCAGTATGTTAAGGTAGTGTTTGGTTCTCTAGTTTTAGGACTTTTTCTAGTCTCTAGAACTTTTTGAAAAAGACTCTCAAAAAGATGCTTCTAACGACTTTTAGCAAAAAGTCTCAAAAAAGTCTCATCCTATTTGGTTTGCTAGGGATTTTTTCTAATCCCAACACAAAAAAGTCCATGGAACCAAACACCCCCTAAGAAAAAGGGTTTCCCCCGCTTTGTATTACAAAGCAACCATCCATATATCCAACGATAGGTGCTGAGGCCGCAGCACAAACAAGTCCAAAGGAAAAACAGAGAAAAAAGGAAGAGAAACAAATGCCAACAATGGCAGATCAACAAAACAAAGATGACCGGCGACCGCTGCATCCTCCAGAGAAGTACCACCACGTTCCCAGCACCCGAAGCGCCGCTTACCAAGCAACACCTTCAAGAAGGAGGCGACGACAACGCCGCTGCTGCCCGGACTAGTCCTAGGGCTTCCCCCAGTACGCGGGGGGCAGTGAGGGGAGGGGTGTACCCGACACCCTTCAGGAAGGTCCGGCGGCACCCACAGACGTCGCCGCGTCGGGGCCGGACGAGTCGCCAGAGATTTCTCCCAACCCAAATCCCCACCACCACCCTAGACGAATCATAGTGCACCACCATCACGCCGCCCAGCAACATGTGCCACCACGGTCACCGAATCAACTTCGTCGTCTCCCTGAGGTCACCGACACGAGACCTGGAGGACGGGGGAAGGGAGAGTGGCCTCGGGGGCATCCGCAACATCGCCGATGTGAGGGGACAACCACCACCGCCACCAAGGAGCCGACCGGACGCACGAACAAGGGGCCTGCCAAGCGCCGAGGCCCGGCCAGACCCAAAAGGGTCCAGACAGCCCCTGCCGTCACGCTGCAGCTCGCCGACCGACGAAGCCGCCACCACCCGCAGACCACCGCCACTTCACCACCAACCAGGGACCAGCGTCGCCACACACCGAGTCGTCGGCCCGCCCTAGCCCAGATGGAGCCCGAAAGAGCCCAGATCTGGGCCGCGCGGGTGTCGCTGGCCACCAGCACCATCACACCGCCCCGCGACCAACAGCCGCGCCGCCGCACCGAGTACCACGAAGCTTGCCGGAATCCCGCCGCCGAACCACACCGCAGTTGGTCAAGCTGCACCGCCGCCATCGGGAGGCCCCGACGCCCCCCATGAGCATGCGGGGAAGGGACGGCCCGCCACCGCCAGCGCCACGCGGGAAAGGCCCGGCGGATCCAGCCGGCGGCGGTAGGGAGGGATATGGATGGGGAGGGGCCGAAGGAGAGGAGGCAGGGGCCCGCCCGTCGCCCACAGGGGGGAAGCGGGCAGACGGGAGCGCGGGGGAGGGGGGAGAGGGAGGCGGGGTGCGCACGGCTGGCGGCCGGCGGCGGCGGCAGGGAGAGCGGTGGGGGAACCCTAGTCGCGGGAGCGGGGGAGCGTTTGCGACAGGGCACAGATCGCCCTTCTTCCAGTACGTTCTGAAAAGAATATCAAACATGGAACAGCAGTACCATCAGTGTCACTACGGAACCATCAGCAGTTTCCGTCACGCTCTCGGCTGCTGGAACTGAAAGGCAGGCCATCCCAGTCAACTCGACTAAACACCACTTTTGGAATATTGTGGCATATTGGTCCGACTGTTTTGATCAGCAGACGGGATAATATATAATACACACCTCGATCCATATTTTAAAGTTGTACTAAGGCCGTGACAAAGAATATTGATGAATGGAAATGCGGTCTTTTCATAAGAGCAACTCTAGCAGATCCCGCAAAAAGGCTTGACCCGCAAAATAACCGCCAAAATGTGGGTCTGCGCGGAAAATCCTGCCCGAGCAGACCCCGCAAACGCGGCCGGCCCGCAAAAACTTTTGAGGGGCGCGGCAAAATCTCGGCCCCAACCTGCGAATACGCGGGTTTCCCCCTCGCCGCCGCGGTGCCCCGCATCATAGAGAAGCGATTGGCGGGAGGGCCATTTCAGCCCGCGCACCTTTCCCCACCTCCTTCCGTCGTCGCCCGCCTTTGCTTCCGCCCGTCCGCCACTGGTGATTCCGGCCAAATCTACGGGCGGAATCGCGCCGCGGGGCCGTTCCCCACCCTCCAGCGCTGATACGCTCCACCGACCCCCCCGGATCCGGCGAGAAGAGCCGCCCCCTCGTTGCTGTCGCCGCCAGGGATCGACCACCGTCGAGCCCGCCCCTCGTCGCCGCCCGGGATCACCCGCCGCCGGTTAGTGTTTGTTTTGTGATATTTGCGAGCGGTATGCATAGTTGATTGGCGTGTCAGTATGCATGTAGATGGAATTGAGCCCGTGCGAGAAGTTCTTGCTCTCAGATTCGTTCGATTCAGACGACTCGGATGTTGAGACCATGCTTGCGACCTTTCGGCAGCAAACATTAATGATGGCACTTGCCGTGAAGGGGCACGAAAACAAGAACCGAAAGAGGCGGCGAGGATCGACCGTCGGGCGTCTTTGCACTCCTCAGAATCACCATCTTGGGAATGAGATGTTGATGCAAGACTCCTTCACAGAGAATCCAACATATCCATCGCACCTTTTTCGGAGAAGGTATCGAATGCGCCGATCCCTCTTTGCGAAAATTGTTCAAGCTTGCGAGGCAAATTGTCGGTATTTTATTCAAAGAAGAAATGTTGTGGGCTTAAAGGGATTTAGTGCATATCAAAAAATCTATGCAGCTATGCGGGTGATTGCATGTGGCGTTCCGGCTGACTATGCCGATGAGTACCTTCGAACTGGTGAAGATACTACATTTGAGTCAGTGCGTAGATTTGCAGAATTGATCATCCGTGTCTTGGTCCTGAGTATCTTCGGGCACCCAACGAGGATGACACAAAGAAATTGATGGCATCTAATGAGAGGAGAGGTTGGCCTGGCTTGATAGGTAGCATTGATTGTATGCATTGGACTTGGAAAAATTTCCCAAAGGCATGGCAAGGAATGTATTGTGGCAAGTCTCGTGATGCAACAATTGTGCTAGAGGCTGTAGCATCCGAGGATTTACGGATTTGGTATTGCTTCTTTGGTATGCCAGGCACTCTCAATGATATCAATGTATTGCAACAGTCTCATTTGTTTGCTAGGCTTGCTAGTGATGATGCTCCTGCTTGCAACTACATTATCAATGGGCATGAATACACAAAAGGGTACTATCTTGCACATGGTATATACCCTCCTTGGTGCACCTTTGTGAAGAGCATCAAAGATCCAAAACTAGAAAACATTGTGAACTTGCAAGGGTGCAAGAGGCAACCCGAAAAGACATTGAAAGAGCATTCGGTGTTTTGCAATCTAGGTTTGCCACTGTCCGTGGTCCTGCTTGTTTTTGGGATAAAAGAACCTTAAAAAATATCATGACATGATGTGTTATCCTTCACAATATGATTCTTGAAGATGAGAGAGGAATGAACTTGGAATTCTTCTACGACAATACGGGTATCCTTATCAAACCAGCTAGAGACGCTAACCGCATTAGAGTTTTTCTTCAGACATGCAAGGAGATTGAAAATGCAAACACACACTTTCAACTTCAGGAGGATCTCATTGAGCACTATTAGCAAAGGGTTTGACAGTGGATCATGCTACCTCTTGAGCATGTATTGGTTTTCCTTTGAAGAGGAAAGGGTGATGCAGCAAAGTAGTGTAAGTATTTCCCTCAGTTTTTTAGAACCAAGGTATCAATCCAGTAGGAGATTACACGCAAGTCCCTCGTACCTGCACAAACAAACAAGAACCTCACAATCAACGCGATAAAGGGGTTGTCAATCCCTTCACGGTCACTTACGAAAGTGAGATCTGATAGAGATAATAAGATAAATATTTTTGGTATTTTTGTTGTGTAGATTGGAAAATAAAGATTGCAAAATAAACGACGACAGAAATGGCTTGTTGACGGGAGAATAATATAATGGAAGATAGACCTGGGGCCATAGGTTTCACTAGTGGCTCTCTCAAGATAGCAAATTCTACGGTGGATGAACAAATTATTGTCAAGCGATTGATAGAAAAGCGCATAGTTATGAGAATATCTAGGCATGATCATATATATAGGCATCACGTCCGCGACAAGTAGACCGAAACGATTCTGCATCTACTACTATTACTCCACACATCGACCGCTATCTAGCATGCATCTAGAGTATTAATTTCATAAGAACCGAGTAACGCATTAGGCAATATGACATGATGTAGAGGGACAAACTCAAGCAATATGATATAAACCCCATCTTTTTATCCTCGATGGCAACAATACAATACGTGCCTTGCTGCCCCTGCTGTCACTGGGAAAGGACACCACAAGATTGAACCCAAAGCTAAGCACTTCTCCCATTGCAAGAAAGATCAATCTAGTAGGCCAAACCAAACTAATAATTCGAAGAGACTTGCAAAGATATTAAATCATACATAAAATATTTCAGAGAAGAATCAAATATAGATAATCTTGATCATAAACCCACAATTCATCAGATCTCGAAAAACACACCGCAAAAAAATTACATCGAATAGCTCTCCGAGAGAATCGAGGAGAACTTTGTATTGAGATCCAAAGAGAGAGAAGAATTCATCTAGCTAATAACTATGGACCCGAAGGTCTGTGATAAACTACTCACACATCATCCGAGAGGCTATGGTGTTGATGTAGAAGCCCTCCGTGATCGATTCCCCCTCCGGCGGAGTGCCGGAAAAGACCCCAAGATGGGATCTCACGGGTACAAAAGGTTGCGGTGGTGGAAATAGGGTTTCATGGTGCTTCTCGATGTTTTCAAGGTATATGGGTATATATACACTACTAGGAAAATGCCTGCTAGTGGCGCACCTGTTTTGGCTACTAATCGCGCACTACAGGTGCGCAACTAGCATCACGCCATTAGAATTTTTTACTAATGATGCACCACACGTGCGCCATTAGTATATCCCACGGTGCGCCATTACTATCTGGCTTAGTAATGGCGCACCACATAGAACTGAAAAGGCGGT
>NC_041390.1:612447892-612479476 GCF_002162155.2 Triticum dicoccoides
CGCACCTGATGTGTGGTGCGGCATTAGCAGTTTTGAAAAAAATATAAAAAAATTGTTAGTAATGGCGCACTATCTCGTGGTGCGCCATTACTAACATTTTTTTATTTTTTTCAAAACTACTAATAGCGCACGGTGGGTGTGGTGCGTCATTACTATGTCAACTAGTAATGGCGCACTATCCCATGATGCGCTATTACTAACAATTTTTTTTCAAAACTACTAATGGCGCACCACACATCAGGTATTATTAATGGCGCACGTGTATCTGGTGTGTCACTGCTATATAGCAGTGGCGCACCACATACACGTTGCGCCATTAATGCCCATATCATCTATAGCCTTTTTCCTGGTAGTGATAGGAGGAAGAAGTAGGTCGGTGGAGCTGCAAGGAGCCCACGAGGATGGGGGCGCGCCTACCCCCTGGGCGCGCCCTCCTGCCTCGTGGCCGCCTCACTTCTTTCTTGACGTCCATTCCAAGTCTTCTAGATCATGTTTGTTCCAAAAATAACTCTCCCGAAGGTTTCATTTCGTTTGATATTCCTTTTCTGCGAAACACTGAAATAGGCAAAAAAAAAACAAAAATTTGCACGGGGCCTTTGGTTAGTAGGTTAGTCCCCAAAATAATATAAAAATGTATATTAAAGCTCATTAAACATCCAAAACAGATAATATAATAACATGTAACAATAAAAAAATATAGATATGTTGGAGACGTATCAGATCATTTTTGTATTCATTTGTATTTGTATTCATGACAAGTTTTATATTGCATTATTTAAGTTTGCTTCGGTGATTTTAATAATTATTTGTAATGTGGATGATTATTGTATCATGTTGGATTTGAATAAGTATTTAGTTTGCTTTCATTTGTTGTACTATGTTGGATTTGATATTTGCGGACCGATGAGATGTGGGATGTAGCGGCGCAAGAGCAGACCCCGCAAAGCCGACCCGTAAAAAAGCATATTCCACAAATATACTTTTATACGAATCCGTTTGGGGGTTCTGCATTTGCGGCCGTCCGCGCCGGCCCGCAAATGCCGTTTTCTGCGAACTGCAAACGCGTTTTATGGGCCGGCGAGATGCAGGGTCTGCTAGAGTTGCTCTAAACATGAACCGAATAAAGTCGGGAGGAGCTTTCAGATTCACTACAGGGGCCAAGAAGTTTGAGTGCCAGGTTGCTAAAGCATGTGAGTGAAGTGAGTCAACTTGAGTCAGACCATCTCCAACACGGATCATTCCCACCGCTCGTTTGAACAATTTTAGTACAAATCACCAAAACGGATGGTATCCGTCCAAATGTCCGAAATCCTATAACTGGCTCCAAATCGAGAAGCTCTGGGGAGTTTGGACGGCTGCCAGGTCAGACTCCGACACCCTAGACTCATCCCAAAAACCCTTATGGCCGGCCTTTAAACCCTTAGCATGTCAGCATTCACACAACGTAGTCATCCGCCTGCTTACCCGCATTGACTTTGTTGTGCGCATTGAACCTTCATCATCTCCCTGCCACGACTATTTAAAGCCAGCCGACCTCCCCCAAAATAACACCTCTGAGTCCATACTCCCACCATTCGCATCCAACTTCAGATCCATCTGAGCCCCTTGTCCACTCCATGTCATCCGTCATCGTGCATGGTGCGGTCCTTGCCTACGTGGTATAATCAGCTCACACTGGAGTGACCCCAAAATCGCGGCGGAGGTACATGCCCTGGACACCCAATGCTAGGCCCGCATTGAGGCGGCCCAACATCCGCTCTCCGAGCCGAGTTCAAAGGAGGAGATGGAGGATGAATAGGAGGCCTATCTCATGGCCAAACCCCGTGTCTGAAGAGAAGGGGCGATGGCTGTCGGCACAAGGCCGGCGCCCGACTTCATCATGCTGGAGGTGGAGCAGCAGTTCAACCTTGTTTTCTTGGGTGAGCAACAACTCAAGGGGGAGCGTGTGGATGCCGCCGCCGTGGCGGAGCTCCTCGCTAACCCAGTCGTCCACAACAAGAACAGGGTGATGCTCGCATCTGTGTGAAGCCGCCGCAAGGACTGCATCAACCGCGCACATCGGTAGTGGCTCTGCGAGGACCTCGAGGCCGATGACTAACATGTATTGGAGTAGAAGAACAAAAATGTCAAAATGACACCTGTTGGCGACTCTGGCTGGTTCGCGCTGGCCGCCAACAACAATGAGGCCGGCTGCTCCAGTGTAGAGGTCGTTGACCTCACCTACGACATGGAGGAGCATTTCTTTAGTTTTAGAATTTATTTAGCTCGGTGTCTAGTTTTGTTATGTGAAAAAATTTATGTTTGTTTTTATTTGATGACCAACATTGGATGGTCGACGCCTGGTCGGCTGTCCACGAATATTTGGTGATTTCCATTTGATTATCCGCGTTGAAGATTCCCAGATACCTCCTCTCAGAATATAATGTTGCGTGCTGTTTTGGGCAGAAGACTCAAGGCAATCACTAACTAAGAGCAAATTCAGCGCCGTGCACCAAATCTGTTGGACATATGCCCAATAATAAAATATTATTATTTATTTTCACCTTCATAATTAAGCTTACATTTCTGCACTGTAATTGTAATGGTTTCAGAATATGAGATTCAGATGAAAATCCAGTTTCATATGTAGAAAGATAAACACTAACTAAATTCATAATATTGCCTCTTAGACTAGCTCATGTATTGCAGATAATCTAGTTTTCTTGATTATGGTCATTGTTAAAGTAACAAGGATGCCACCCATAATGAGAACACAGTGTTAGCAGAACAATGTGTTAGAACCAACTAATGATATAGTTCAAGTTGTTATCAATATTATTATGTCAAGTGTTAATGTATACTCACATCACATCCTTAGACCATGAGAATGTCAGGTACCTTCATATCGTACGGTTAATTTGGGCTTGCCAAAAGTTACCACTAACAGGATGATCATAACGGCAACTTTCGGGTACATCGAAACAAATGCCTAAGGACACGATAGTTTAAGAATGTGATTTGCTCCTCCAACAATGAAGAGGTACTCCCTGGGTCCACTCAATATTATGGTATACATCATCATCTAGACACACCGTTTATATGATCACGGTGATACCGGAATACGGAAACGAGAAAAGAGAGCTAAACCATGATGAGAATAACTTGCTATTGCGATCAAGTAATTGCTTCACAAGGATACCGCTAAAAGTCTCACCTCGGGTTTTCTTAAGTATTATGAAACAAAGGAAAATGTGTACGTAAACAAAAGTTTCACTCGATAAATATTTGTGTGTGTATATGTGAATCAATATTGGTGTCTAGACTCCACTTTTGATTATTGAAGGTGTTCCGAGTCATGTCCACATATTATCGAATCTGTAGGGACACACGCTTAGCGATTAACAGTTTGATAAAGAACTGGGAAGTGTTAAGAGTAAGATAGAAATGCATCGGAAATGTATATGATGAAACCGAAAATGTTCCGACGGTCCCAGAAGTGTTCCAGTGATACCGAGAATGTCCTGAAGGTACCCTGAAAGGTTCGAAAAGGTTTTCAAACCTTCTGGAAGGTTCTATGTGGTCGTAGTGGCTGCCTTCTTGGTTGTACCAAGGGGCAATAGCTGCATGGGCTCATAGTGGTACACCCCGCCTTGACTTGGGTGGAAAGACACCTGTGGAGTAGAGAAGGAAAGGATCTCTGGGAGGATCCACCTCCTTGGTGCGGCTCACTCTAGGACACTGATTCGGGTTGAGTACTATGCCAGGTAACATTGGGACTAAGCCTTTCTTGGCGTTCTCCATATTATGCCTTTTAATACCTTATCAATGTACATGATTTGGCTAAGCGCTATCAGGCGTCTTGATCTATCTCTACAGATTTTGATGCCCAATATATATGCTGCTCCGCCAAAGTCTTTCATTGAAAAGCTCTTCTTTAATGCCTCTTTTATTTCGCTAAGAAAATTCACATCATTACCAATCAATACTATGTCATCCACATATAAGATTAGAAATGCTTTTGCGCTCCTACTAAACTTCTTGTAAACAAAAGAATATTCATCATTCCTGATGAAGCCAAACTCTTTGACCACTTCATTAAAATGAATATTCTAGCTCCTTGATGCTTGCTTCAAACCGTATATGGCTGTCTGAAGCTTGCACACCTTTTTAGCATCCTTTGGATCAACAAAACCTTAAGATCGTATCATGTACACATCCTCATTGAGGTTTCCATTTAGGAAGGCCATTTTAACATCCATCTGTCATATTTCGTAATCGTCAGCAGCAATTGCTAACACTATCCGCACAAACTTAAGTGTAGTTATGAGGCCAAAACGGCATGGGAGCGGCTCGGGATTGGTTTCTGGCGAGGCATCGACGGTGGGAGGCAAGGTGACCACGTGGCGATTCGGTCGGGCAGGTAGGCCCCGCGATCTATGGGCGAAAGGGGGATCACATTGGATCAAGCAACCGATCCCATGACGACTCGGCGTGGTGGGCTGGCCGTTTAGGTGGGCCACGGCGATATATTTCCTATACATGATTTTTATCCTATTTTAATTAAACGGAGAGAAAAAATAAACAAAAAGGAAAAGAAAAGAAAAAGACAACCTAGACATATGATATACTAAATGATCACGAGGGAAAATGGAAAATGATGAACTATTTTCCGGAGGCAACTAAAATACTTACAAAATCTCAAAATTCAAACAGTGCTATTGTTGCATTAAAGCCAATAAAAATCATTTTTTAAATACCAAACAGAATTCAAATTTATTTTCTCCTAATTATTTCTTGGAAGGAATCATTTTACCTTCTTTTCCATATTTTTATTATTAAGAGACAATTAATAAAAACAAATAACTCATAATAAGGTTTGAATTTGAATTTCAAAGCAATCTCAAATCTTCTCTGTTTTTCCTTATTCAAATATACTTCAATTGTTACTAAAAATTTGAAGGTTAAAATTACTTCTCTCATTTGATTAAGTTTCTAGAGGATTTGAAATTTCAAAACTCCACTTCAACTAAAAGAAAAATGAAATTTAAAAATAACTAAAGGGGCTTTCAAATTCATTATTTTAAACTTTCAACTCTCTTTCTCAAAATTTGAAGAAGTCATTTTATCTTCTCTCATGAAAATCATTGAGTTGCATAAAGTTCCTGAATTCAATTATTTTCAATTGGAATTCAAATCTGTTCATAAGCCCTTTCATTTATTTAATGGAAGACCTTCACTCTAGGGTTTAGTGTTTGAATTGAATTTGAACTCATGGAACCCAAATGCAAAAGGAAAGTTTGGGAAAGTCCATTTATTTCCTCTCATCTTACTTTCAAAAAGTTTCAATTCCACTCAATTTCACACAATCTATCACAACACAATCACAAATACTTATTTAATATAACATTTCAAAATTTAGAATTTTGAGATGTTACATAAGATGTGTGTGCGTACATTCACAAGGGTAAGTGTACACTCGTGTATATGCACGATTTTGATTGTACCGTGTTCAAAAATATATACAAATGAGGCAATTGGCATAATAACGACGAATGAGTGGTAAAAACTAAAATTCACTCAAACATAAATTATGTATTGACAAAAATAATTGCGGGGGAAACTTATGATTTATTCATAATCAATCATGAAAGTGCAAAGATAATAGAGGTAACAAAAACTATAGTGAGGTCTGATGTCTACTACACAACCTTCTTCTTGTAGACGTTGTTGGGCCTCCAACTGCAGATGTTTGTAAGACTGGCAAATTTCTCTCAAGTTGATGACCTAAGTTTTATCAATCCGTAGGAGGCGTAGGATGAAGATGGTCTCTCTCAAGCAACCCTGCAACCAAATAACAAAGAGTCTCTTGTGTCCCCAACACACCCAATACAATAGTAAATCCTATAGGTGCACTAGTTCGGCGAAGAGATGGTGATACAAGTGTAATATGGATAGTAGATATAGGTTTTTCTAATCTGAAAATATAAAAACAGCAAGGTAACTAATGATAAAAGTGAGCACAAACGGTATTGCAATGCTAGGAAACAAGGCCTAGGGTTCATACTTTCACTAGTGTAAGTTCTCTCAACAATAATAACATAATCGGATCATATAACTATCCCTCAACATGCAACAAAGAGTCACTCCAAAGCCACTAATAGCGGAGAACAAACGAAGAGATTATGGTAGGGTACGAAACCACCTCAAATTTATTCTTTCTGGTCGATCTATTCAAGAGTCCGTAGTAAAATAACATGAAGCTATTCTTTACGTTCAATCTATCCTAGACTTCGTACTAGAATAACACCTTAAGACACAAATCAATAAAAACCCTAATGTCACCTAGATACTCCAATGTCACCTCAAGTATCCGCATGTATGATTATACGATACGCATCACACAATCTCATATTCATCTATTCAAACCAACACAAAGTACTTCAAAGAGTGCCCCAAAGATTCTACCAGAGAGTCAAGACGAAAACCTGTGCTAACCCCTATGCATAAGTTCATGGGAGGAACCCGCAAGTCGATCACCAAAACATACATCAAGTGGATCAATAGAATACCCCATTGTCACCATGGGTATCCCACGCAAGGCATACATAAAGTGTTCTCAAATCCTTAAAGACTCAATCCGATAAGATAACTTCAAAGTTAAAACTCAATCCATTACAAGAGAGTAGAGCGGGAGAAATATCATAAGATCCAACTATAATAGCAAAGCTCGCTATACATTAAGATCGTACCACCTCTAGAACATGAGAGAGAGAGATCAAACACATAGCTACTGGTACATACCCTCAGCCCCGAGGGAGAACTACTCCCTCCTCGTCATGCAGAGTGCCGGGATGATGAAGATGGCCACCAGAGAAGGATTCCCCCTCCGACAGGGTGCCAAAACGGGTCTAGATTGGTTTTCCATGGCTACGGAGGCTTCTGGCGGCGGAAATCCCAATATATTCTGCTCTCCGAAGTTTTTAGGATATATGGGTATATATGGGAGGAAGAAGTATGTCGGTGGACCTCCGGGCTGTCCACGAGGCAGGGGGGCGCATCCAAGGGTGTGGGCGCGCCCCCCACCCACGTGGGCAGCCCGAGACTCTCCTGGTCCATCTCCGATACTCCGTGGGCTTCTTCTGGTCCAAAAATAAGTTCCGTGAAGTTTTAGGTCACTTGGACTCTGTTTGATTTTCCTTTTCTGCGATAATCTAAAACAAGGAAAAAACAGAAACTGACATTGGGCTCTGGGTTAATAGGTTACTCCCAAAAACAATATAAAAGGGTATAATAAAGCCCATAAACATCCAAAACAGGTAATATAATAGCATGGAACAATCAAAAATTATAGATACATTGGAGACGTATCAGCATCCCCAAGCTTAGTTCCTGCTCATCCTCGAGTAGGTAAATGATAAAAACAAATTTTTTGATGTGGAATGCTCCCTATCATATTCATCATGTATTTCTCTTTATTGTAGCAAGAATATTCAGATCCATAAGATTCAAGACAAAAGTTTAATATTGACATAAAAATAATAATACTTCAAGCATACTAACAAAGTAATCATGTCTCATCAAAATAACATGGCCAAAGAAAGCTATCCCTACAAAATCATATAGTCTGGCTATGCTCCATCTTCATCACACAAAATATTTAAATTATGCATAGCCCCGATGACAAGCCAAGCAATTGTCTCATACTTTTGATGTTCTCAAACTTTTTCAATCTTCACGCAATACATGAGCGTGAGCCATGGATATAGCACTATATGTGGAATAGAAGGGTGGTTGTGGAGAAGACAAAAAGGGAGAAGATAGCCTCACATCAACTAGGCGTATCAACGAGCTATGGAGATGCCCATTGTTGGTGTCAAAACCGGCGGATCTCGGGTAGGGGGTCCCGAACTGTGCGTCTAAGGCGGATGGTAACAGGAGGCAGGGGACACGATGTTTTACCCAGGTTCGGGCCCTCTTGATGGAGGTAAAACCCTACGTCCTACTTGTTTATTCTTGATAATATGAGTAGCACAAGAGTTGATCTACCACGACATCAGAGAGGCTAAACCCTAGAAGCTAGCCTATGGTATGATTGTATGTTGTCCTACGGACTAAAACCCTCCGGTTTACATAGACACCGGAGGGGGCTAGGGGTACACAAGGTCGGTTACAAAGGAGGAGATATACATATCCGTATTGCCTAGCTTGCCTTCCACGCCAAGTAGAGTCCCATCCGGACACGGGACGAAGTCTTCAATCTTGTATCTTCATAGTCCTACAGTCCAACCAAAGGATATAGTCCAGCTGTCCGGAGACCCCCTAATCCAGGACTCCCTCAGTAGCCCCCGAACCAGGCTTCAATGACGTCAAGTCCGACACGCAGTATTGTCTTCGGCATTGCAAGGCGGGTTCTTCTCCAAATTTCAAATGTTTGTTTAAGCAGTGTCCGGCCCCATAAATGTTGACTTCTTTGGCTTCTGTGCCCAACAAGGGCTATCTTCCACGTGTCGAATGAATATGAGGAGCCATGGCACTTTTACATTCACCCCCCTAGCCAGATAAATAAATTGTCTATTAAAGGGATGGGGATTCTTAGACCCAATCCATATCATCCTCCCCCAGCGAGAATCCATTGCAGCGCGCTTCGGAAAAATCCACTCCATCATGGCCGACAACCGCAGCTCCTCCTCCTGCCCCCGTAGCCCTAAGCCCGGTGATTGGGAGAGGTGTTCTGTCCCACACATTCGATTAGTTGAACTGTAGACTAAGGGATTTCTCCCTCCAGCGTATAAGGTCCCCATCCGAGCCGGGCTCGCCACCTACAATGGCGGGGAGCAAGCAGAGAGCTTCCCCAGTCCCTCTACGGGGTAGCAGGTATGCCTTGTTCCTTACTTATTAAGGGGACTCAAATTTCCAATTCATCTGTTCCTCCGCGGGCTCCTGGAGTTTTACGGCCTCCAACTGCATAATTTCACCCCTGCTTCCATATTACACATCGCCGGCTATGTTGCCCTCTGCGAGTTATTCTTGGGCTGCGAAGCTCATTTCGAGTTGTGGAAAAGGTTGTTTTGCCTCGTCCCTCGCACACAGAAGGGGTCACTTTATCAAGTGGGCGGAGCCGAAATATGGCGCATCACCGAAACCGGATACCTATCCGGTACTCCGAAGAAGATGTCCAAAGACTGGCCTTCGGAATGGTTTTATATGGAGGACGTCCCCCTTTCGGATCCTATTCGGCGGGGTCTTCCTGAGTTCAACAATGCTCCTCTGAAGAAACGCTGAAGTTGGCGCCCACAGAGCCCCCAGGAGGAAGATAGCGGAGAAGTCCTTTACCTGATGAACCGGATTAAAGCGTTGGCTCAAGCAGGATTGACAGTAATCGAGGTTATGTCAACATGCATAATGCGGGGAGTGCGGCCACTTCAATATCGAGGGCACCCCCTGTGGTGTTTTAATGGGGAAGATGACGCCACCCGTTGCGGGCGTAAGGGTCCGGACAACGCTGCCGCTTTAGCAAAAATTCTGTCCGAATTGTTCAAGGGAGAGGAAGAGGAGTTCATCCGCATCAAGCCACGGAATGGATTCTCCATGTACAACCCTCCAGGCTGGGTGAGTTATATCTCCTTACTCCCATTCTTCCCGCATTCTTTGTCGTAGGTACTCACCTTGCCATTTTGCGGCAGGAACTGCGAAAAGCCATCAGGGAGGTCAGCAGCCCATCTCCACAACCAGAGGACCCTGACCAGGCCCTCGGTCCCGGACTCGAAGAAGATCCGGACATATTCGTGGAGCTGATAGACCAGTAGTTCTATCAATTAAGTTGTGATGATGCCATGGTGGCCATTACGGCCGACTATCTCGGATTGCTTCTTGTGTCGCACGTAAGAAAAACCAAAAATCCCAACTCTAAAAACTAGGATTCTCTTTTAGACACTTCACCTACCATATATATATGCTGTTTTACAGGGAAGGCATTCGGGACGCCATGTCGAACCCGTAGCAACTCACCAACAAGAGGCACCGAGGCCGGGCAGGCAAAAAGGAAGGCGGTCAGGACGGAGACGCCGGTGCAGAGGTATGACAGAAACCCCGCTCCGTGGTTGTTGTATTTCTCGAAATGTAATGACGTCCATGTTTCTTTAACAGAAAACACGCTCGCCGGAATATGTCCGGTGATGCTGCCGATCACGCTTCCACCAGTCGGGCTCCAGGACCGGACATAGAGGCGGAAGCCGACATGGGGCGGACGCCGGATACTCCCCCTACAGAGGATGCGGATAGACTATCCGCTACAAATTCAGAAGTGGAGAGCGCCATGAATCATAGGCGTCGTCGGGCCGTACTCCGCGACGCTTGCTTCTCACCAGAGGCATTTGATGCCTTCAATTCTGGAGAGGCGTACCTCCGTGCTGCTCAAAATGGTCTAGCCAGAGCCACGGACCAGTATGTAAAGGATGTACGGGTAAGCAAATCTGACGATTATATGTATCAGCAGCCCCTGAGACTTGAAACAGTTTGCAGAACTGATTTAAGGATCATCTTATTGTGCAGGTTCTTACAGAGAAGAATACTCGACTGTCACAGGAGCTGGAGGAATGCAAGACCCAACTTCGGGCCGCTGTTGCCGCATTGAAGGAACCTAAAAGTCCCCAGCTGGTAACATTTCTTTCAAATAATGATAGGTACCATATAGCATGCGGCATGACTGCAGATCTAACAATATATGTTGCAGATGAATCCAAAGAGAATCTGGAGGACCAGCATGTCGTACGACAGATAAAGGCTGGCGAACGCGTGCTGACTGAGGTCATGCGGGAGAAAAAGAATCTCCAAGACGCCAATACCAGGATGAGCGTGGAACTGAAAGATGTTCGATCCCACCTTGCGGACTCCGAGAAGGAGAATAAACGGCTTCGACGCGACATTTTTAGTAAGTGCTTGAACGAACCCTTAAAAAAGGGGTCGGTGGAGAAGCCGGCTAACAGTATTATGTCTGCAGGTATGCTGACGGGTCGTCCCGCGGAGGAGATGCCCGGGTCTGCAGGTGATCTTCTATCCGAGCTCTCACAACTGCACGAACAAGTTCGATAGGTGATGCAAGGTATCGCCCAGGCCTTGTGGCCATCCGTCTCCGTGCCAGAAGGTATTGGAGAGCTTGCGGAGAAGCTCAAGGGAGCACGGCGGCGCTTCCTATTATGGAAGATATCTGCCTGCCGTCAAGGTGCCAGGGAAGCCTGAGCCATGGTGAAGACGCGGTATACCAAGGCTGACCCAAACCACATGGCCAAGGTCGGACCTGTGGGGCCCGATGGGAAAGAGATCCCTGTTAGCTTAGTCTATGGGCAAGTAGAATTAGTCGCAAAGTATTCCCAACAGGATTGTAGGCTAGACCGCCTGTTGGATGGTATAGAAGAGGAATTTAGTCAGTCTACATGACTATGTAATTAAAGTGACATGTATAATGCCTTCTAGCCGGATTGTAAATTATTTGTCATGGCGGACCTTTTCGCTTCAACCTTGGGACCCGATAGTACGGAGTGTGTCCGAATACCCGCTCAGTTATGTAAGAACCGGGGTATGCGTGGATACCAGGCGTAGGGGTCATTAGTGCTTGAACAGACAAGTGCCCAACCAGTTATGTTATATTACATGGGTAGTAAGAAACATCTTTCAGGGAGAATGGTTCCGTAAGGGTTCCTTTCCCTGGGTACGCATGCCCTAAAGTGCATGTCCGAACTGCGAGAGGAAACACAGGCAAAAACATCTGGGGGCACATATGGAAAATAAAAAAATCATCTTTTGTTCGCCGACCGAATATTCCCTTAAGAACGCTAGCTTTCGGCTTCACCCAGTCTGAGGTACACATCCGGCTGACCCGGTAGGAACAATCGCAGAGGTGCTCCCCTTATGCCCTAGCCGAATTAACGGGAACGTAGGGCATAAATACAAGAGCCAGGCAACCCAGCTTGGCCAAAACTTAAGTCATATCGATGCATATAATGGCGAAGAAAAGGTACATGCGGAAGAATAACACATGTGCGGGACATGAAGCCTAGATAAATAATTATGCTTCTGTGTAAGAAGCCCCCAGGTATAATGAGCGCAGTTAGTGCGTCAATAGTGTGCAAGCAGGGCACAAGTTGGCCCTTGAAGGCCTGGAGAAAGAATAAAAGAAAGAAAGAGAAAAAAGGACAGATAATGTATATGCAAAAAATGGACAGAGGAAAGAGACGAACATGGAGTCCGACGCTAGCCATAGAATCTTCGGAGTCTGGCTGCGTTCCATGGGTTCGGCTCAAGTCGATTATTCCATGCATCCCGCAGACGGTATGCTCCACCGGTCAGAACTTGGTCAATAATGAAGGGACCTTCCCATTTGGGCTCGAGCTTGGTCTTTTTCTTCTCCAGCAGGCGTAGAACTAACTCGCCAACATTATAAGTTTTGGCACGTACCTTCTCTGCTTTGGTATCTGCGAGCCTGTTGCTGATAGAATGCGGAACGGGCTTTTGCCACATCGCGCTCCTCCTCCAGTGTGTCCAGACTGTCCTGCCGATCGAGCTCGACATCTCTTTCTTCGTACATGCGCACTCGAGGTGAGTCATGAATTATGTCGCAGGGCAGAACTACCTCTGCGCCGTACACCATAAAGAAGGGTGTGTCTCCGGTAGTACGATTCGGCGTGGTCCGCAGCCCCCAGAGTACGGAGTCGAGCTCCTCTACCCAGTGTGTGTTAGACTCCTTTAAGGACCGCACTAGTCTGGATTTGATGCCGCTCATGATAAGACCATTTGCTCGCTCAACTTGGCCATTGGTTTGTGGGTGATAGACAGAAGCATAATCGAGCTTGATGCCCATGTTGCTGCACTAGAGTTTTACCTCGTCGGCCGTGAAGTTCGTGCCATTGTCAGTGATGATGCTGTGGGGGACGTTATAATGGTGTACAACCCCGAATATGAAGTCTATTACCGGTCCGGATTTGGCCGTTTTAACAGGTTTGGCTTCTATCCATTTGGTGAATTTATCCACCATGAACAGTAAGTATTTTTTCTTATGGGTTCCCCCTTTAAGGGGTCCAACCATGTCAAGCCCCCAGATCGCGAAGGGCCAGGTAATGGGGATTGTTTGGAGGGCGGTGGGTGGCATGTGGCTTTGGTTTGCAAAAAGCTAGAAACCGGCGCAGCGTTGGACCAAGTCATGTGCGTCTGCCCGGGCTGTCGGCCAATAAAAACTTGTACGGAAGGCCTTGCTTACAAGGGCCCGGGCTACGGCGTGGCGGCTGCCGGGTCCGGCATGAATTTCTGCCAAAAGCTCCTGCCCTTCCTCTTCGAAGATGCACCTTTGAAGGACTCCGATAGTGCTTTTTTTATACAGCTCTCCCTCGTGGACCCTGTAGGCTTTAGATCGCCGCACTATGCAGCGTGCCTCATTTTGGTCCTCGGGAAGTTCCTGCCTAGTTAGGTAGGCCAGGAATGGTTCTGTCCATGGGGCGATGATGGCCATTATTACGTGGGCTGAATGTGTTATTTCGGTGGCAGAGCCTCCGATTGTGTCAGAGTGATCGGTGTCGGGCATTTTGGCCCGGTCCGGACTAATGTTACCGGTGTCCCCTTCCCATACCACGGATGGCTTAAACAACCTCTCCAAAAAGATGTTGGCGGGGACCGCATCGCGTTTTGCGCCGATGCGGGCGAGGATATCTGCCGCCTGATTGTTTTCCCGAGCCACA
Organism: Triticum dicoccoides; assembly: GCF_002162155.2. NCBI lineage: Eukaryota > Viridiplantae > Streptophyta > Magnoliopsida > Poales > Poaceae > Triticum > Triticum dicoccoides. The sequence goes on from NC_041390.1 coordinate 612,461,599, forward strand.
TGGTGAAATTCGAGCCCCTCGAACCGAGCTGACATCTTTAGGACGGCGTTTCGATAGGCCGCCATATTCGGATCCTTGGCATCGAAGTCTCCATTTATTTGGGATATTGCAAGGTTCGAATCCCCACGCACCTCCAGGCGTTGAATGCCCATGGAAACTGCCATCCGAAGACCATGTAACAGGGCTTCGTATTCGGCTGCATCGTTGGAGTCTGTATACAGTATCTGCAGTACGTATTGAACTGTATCTTCGGTTGGGCACGTCAGGACGACGCCAGCCCCCAGACCAGCCAACATTTTGGAGCCATCGAAGTGCATGATCCAATTGGGGTATGCACCGTACTCTTTAGGGAGTTCGGCTTCCGTCCATTCGGCGACAAAGTCGGTCAATACTTGCGATTTAATGGCTCGCCGAGGTTTGTATGTTATGTTGAACGGGAGGAGCTCAATGGCCCATTTGGCAATCCGGCCCACGGCGTCACGATTGTTTATAATATCATTGAGTGGCACTTCCGAGGCTACTGTAATCAAACACTCTTGAAAGTAGTGTCCCAGCTTCCGGGATGCCATGAATACCGCATAGGCTATCTTTTGATAATGTGGGTACCGTGATTTGCATGGAGTGAGGACAGTGGATACATAATATACCGGCTTTTGAAGGGGGGATTTATGTCCGTCCGCTTCTCGTTCGACGACGAGCACTGCGCTTACAACCTGATGAGTTACCGCAATGTATAACAGCATTGGTTCACCGATGTTTGGCGCGGCTAGGATTGGGTTGGTTGCCAGTATGGCCTTTATTTCTTCCAATCCGGCTGTGGCAGTGTCCGTCCACTCGAAGTGTTCAGTGCGCCGAAGGAGGCGATAAAGGGGTAATGCCTTTTCTCCTAAGCGGGAGATAAAGCGGCTTAGAGCCGCCACACATCCAGTTAATTTCTGGATTTGTTTGAGGTCCGTTGGGATGGCCAACTGTGATAGAGCTCGGATTTTGGCCGGATTAGCTTCAATTCCTCTACTGGAGACAATGAAGCCCATGAGCTTTCCGGCTGGTACGCCGAAAACGCATTTTTCCGGATTGAGCTTGATGTCGTATGTTCGGAGGTTGTCGAATGTGAGCCTCAGGTCATTTATTAAAGTGTCGACGTGTTTGGTTTTGATGACCACATCATCTACGTATGCCTCCATTGTTTTGCCGATCTTTTTCGCCAGACATGTTTGAATCATGCACTGATATGTTGCGCCAGCGTTTTTGAGCCCAAAAGGCATTGTGTTGAAACAGAAGGGGACGTATGGTGTGATAAATGCCGTTGCAGCTTGGTCGGACTCCGCCATCTTGATTTGATGGTAGCTGGAGTATGCGTCGAGGAAACACAATGACTCGTGTCCTGCGGTAGCATCGATAATTTGATCAATGCGGGGGAGGGGGAAGGGATCCTTTGGGCAAGCCTTGTTGAGGTCCTTGAAATCGACACATAGGCACCAGGATTTGTCCTTCTTTGGTACCATCACCAGGTTTGCTAGGCAGTCCGGGTGTTTTATTTCTCTAATGAATCCGGCCTCCAATAACTTGGCTAGTTCCTCTCACATAGCTCGTCTCTTAGGTTCAGAGAAACGCCGAAGAGTCTGCTTGACCGGCTTGAATCCCTTTAGAATATTGAGGCTGTGCTCGGTCAGCTTGCGTGGGATTCCTGGCATGTCTGAGGGTGCCAGGCGAATATGTCCCAATTCTTGCGCAGGAACTCTCGTAGTGCAGCGTCCACGGCGGGGTCTAACTGTGCCCCGATGGAGGCTGTTTTTGTAGGGTCCGTTGGATAGACTTGGAATTTGACTATTTCATCCGCGGGTTTAAAAGAGGTGGACTTGGATCTCTTGTGAAGTATCACGTCGTCCCTGTCCACTGTGGAGCGTAGCGCAGTTAATTCCTTGGCCAAAAGGGCTTCAGATAATGCCTCGAGGGCCAATGCGACTATTTTGTTTTCGGCGCGAAGCGCTGTGTCCGGATCACTAGCGAGAGTGATGATTCCGTTGGGCCCAGGCATTTTGAGCTTCATGTACCCATAATGGGGTATGGCTTGGAAGATTATGAACGCCTCCCGCCCTAAAAGGGCGTGGTATCCACTACTGAACGGGGCCACTTGGAATGTAATTTCTTCGGACCTATAGTTCTCTGCCGTGCCGAATTCCACATCTAGTGTGATTTTCCCAGCACAACGTGCTTCCCGACTGGGGATGATTCCTCTGAAGGTTGTGCTACTTTGCTCAATGCGGTTCCAGTCTATTTCCATTTTTTGAAGAGTTTCCCGCCATCCATGAGTACTTTGGTGAGTCGAAAGCCGTCCACATTTGGACTGAGGACCAGTGCAACTGGTGCTCAGGCTGTTCGGAATTTAGGTTCGTCACTGGCATTGAAGGTAATAGCCGTGTCGCTCCATGGATTTATTGTTGCCACGTGGCAGATTTCGGCAATGTTGCGGAGTGTTCGCTTGCGTCTATTATTTGATGCGAATGTCTCAAAGACTGTTAATACCGTATTGTTATCCCTGGGATGGTGCTTTGTGGCATCTGGGATGACAAGGTCCTCGCCGCTTTTGGCCACCTGCCGGAGTATCCAACATGCTCTAAGGCTGTGTGTTGGGATGGTATCCGCTGTACTATGAATTTTGCAGGGTCCGTTGAGCCATCCCTCCAATACGGTTCCATGCCCTGTAGAGGGTTTTTGCTTCTTTGTAATTAACTCGGGTGTCTTATGATAGTGCCCCCTTTTACTTCGGACTGGGTGTATTTTCGGAGCCGGATTATCCCAAAATTTCGTTTCGGTTTTCCAGGCACTTTGCATCGCACAGTACTTTCGTACTATGGACACCAAGTCGGCGAAGCGTGATATGTCACGGCGACTTATGGCGTTAAGGATTCCCTTGTCCATGCAGTTATTGCAGAAAAATGAGACTGTGTCTTCCTCGCGGCAGTCCTTAACCTTGTTCATCACAAGGAGGAATCTGGCCCAATAATGATGTACTGTTTCATGGGGCTCTTGCCTAATGTGGGAAAGATCGTTTATGCCTTGGAGGGTGGGTGGGTTTGAGTCTGAACCCCTACCCGATCTGAGACCCAGGGGCCGAGGAGTTTCCAATCTTGGAAGTTCGAATTCCGGAGTGTTGCCCGATAAGTCTGGCCCGCTGCCTGACTCTAGGTTCAAGGCTTGGGTGATGTCCTCCCGTGAACGGGTATCCGGCTCGGAGAGCTCAGGAATCTGGACATAATTAGTCCTCAAGATAGAGGAAGAATCGCCGCATTGTTCCTCCACCACCGCAACATGATGGGTGACCGGTGGAGAGTTAATCTCCCTTTGATTGGGTTTAAGCCTAATCCAATCGTAGTCCCTAGCGACTCCCAAGGCGGCGATGCGATCCAAGAGCTCGTTTAGGGAAGAGAGCTCCATTGGATCCATCTGCTCGGTGAATTCCGAGCCGACGTGGAGGCTGTTTTCGATGACCCAAGAAGTCATCGTCGGTGCAGCAGCCGAACGGGCGGTCATGATGAAACTGCCCAGCCGGAGAGTTTGGCCGACAGCCAGGGCTCCCCCGGCGGTAATGTTGTTTTTAACAACGAGATGAGGCATCCTTCCTTACGGCGACGGCACAGTGGAACTCTCAATGAAAGCACCAATGTCGGTGTCAAAACCGGCGGATCTCGGGTAGGGGGTCCCGAACTGTGCGTCTAAGACGGATGGTAACAGGAGGCAGGGGACACGATGTTTTACCCAGGTTCGGGCCCTCTTGATGGAGGTAAAACCCTACATCCTGCTTGTTTATTCTTGATAATATGAGTAGTACAAGAGTTGATCTACCACGAGATCAGAGAGGCTAAACCCTAGAAGCTAGCCTATGGTATGATTGTATGTTGTCCTACGGACTAAAACCCTTCGGTTTATATAGACACCGGAGGGGGCTAGGGTTACACAAGGTCAGTTACAAAGGAGGAGACATACATATCCGTATTGCCTAGCTTGCCTTCCACTCCAAGTAGAGTCCCATCCGGACACGGGACGAAGTCTTCAATCTTGTATCTTCATAGTCCTACAGTCCGGCCAAAGGATATAGTCCGGCTTTCCGGAGACCCCCTAATCCAGGACTCCCTCACCCATCAATAGATATCAATGTGAGTGAGTAGGGATTGCCATGCAACGGATGCACTAGAGCTATAAATGTATGAAAGCTCAACAAAAGAAACTAGTGGGTGTGCATCCAACTTGCAAGCTCACGAAGACCTAGGGCATTTTGAGGAAGCCCATCATAGGAATATACAAGACAAGTTCTATAATGAAAGATTCCCACTAGTATATGAAAGTGACAACATATGAGACTCTCTATCATGAAGATCATGGTGCTACTTTGAAGCACAAGTGTGGTAAAAGGATAGTAGCATTGCCCCTTCTCTCTTTTTCTCTCATTATTTATTTATTTTTTATTTGGGTCTTTTCTCTTTTTTTATGGCCTCTTTTTTTTCCGTCCGGAGTCTCATCCCGACTTATGGTGGAATCATAGTCTCCATCATCCTTTCCTCACTGGGACAATGCTCTAATAATGATGATCATCACACTTTTATTTACTTACAACTTGATACTTAGAACAAAATATGACTCTATATGAATGCCTCCGGTGGTGTACCGGGATGTGCAATGACTCAAGAGTAACATGTATGGAAGAATTATGAACGGCGGCTTTTCCCCAAATACGATGTCAACTACATGATCATGCAAAGCAATATGACAATGATGGAGCGTGTCATAATAAATGGAACGGTGGTAAGTTGCATGGCAATATATCTCGGAATGGCTATGGCAATGCCATGATAGGTAGGTATGGTGGCTGTTTTGAGGAAGGTATATGGTGGGTTTAAGGTACCGGCGAAAGTTGCACGGCACAAGAAAGGCTAGCAATGGTAGAAGGGTGAGAGTGCGTATAATCCATGGACTCAACATTAGTCATAAAGAACTCACATACTTATTGCAAAAATCTATTAGTTATCGAAACAAAGTACTATGCGCATGCTCCTAGGAGGATAGATTGGTAGGAAAATACCATCGCTCGTCCCCGACCACCACTCATAAGGAAGACAATCAATAAATAAATCATGCCCCGACTTCATCACATAACGGTTCACCATACATGCATGCTACGGGAATCACAAACTTTAACACAAGTATCTCTAAAATTCACAACTACTCACTAGCATGACTCTAATATTACCATCCTCATATCTCAAAACAATCATCAAGTATCAAACTTCTCATAGTATTCAATGCACTTTATATGAAAGTTTTTATTATATCCCTCTTGGATGCCCATCATATTAGGACTAAATTCATAACCAAAGCAAATTACCATGCTGTTTAGGACTCTCAAAATAATATAAGTGATTCATGAGAGTTCATCTATTTCTATAAAATAAAACCACCACCGTGCTCTAGAAAGATATAAGTGAAGCACTAGAGCAAGAACAAACTACTCCGAAAGATATAAGTGAAGATCAATGAGTAGTCAAATAATTATGCAACTATGTAAAGACTCTCTAACATTTAAGAATTTCAGATCTTGGTATTTTATTCAAACATCAAGGAAAACTAAATAAAAATAAAATGACGCTCCAAGCAAAACACATATCATGTGGTAAATCAAAATATAGCTCCAAGTAAAGTTACCGATGAACGAAGACGAAAGAGGGGATGCCATCCGGGGCATCCCCAAGCTTAGGCTCTTGGTTGTCCTTGAATATTAGCTTGGGGTGCCTTGGGCATCCCCAAGCTTAGGCTCTTGACACTCCTTATTCCATAGTCCATCGAATCTTCACCCAAAACACTACTAGAAAAAGGGCTGCTAGTGGTGCACCTGTTTTCGCTACTAATGGTGCACCACCGGTGCGCCATTAGTATCTGGTATACTAATGGTGCACCACGCAGGAGTGCGCCATTAGTAGCAATTTTTTTCAAATTTTTTAAAAAAAATTCAAATTTTTTTCAAATTTTTTATTTTTTTCTTAATCTCGGGTCACTATGGCTTAATCTCGGGTCAATATGCTTAATCTCAGGTCAAATCGCACTCTGTGGTCAAACTTCCCGAAAGGTCACCCATCCTCACACTACTCCAGTCCAAGAACGCTTAACTTCGTAGTTCTATCCAACCCCAGCACCACCTCACTTCACAGGAACTTGTGGATATATCTATCATATCAATCCTATTAAACCTTGCTGATGTCTAGGACTTAGTTCATGAGTATGATGAAATTTTGAAAAAATATTTCAAACATCCCGGTCATATTACGTATCATATTTTGAAAAATAATTCAAAAAAAAATTCGAAACCAATTTTTTTCTGTTACTAGTGGCGCACCTAGCATACGGTGCGCCACTAGTAAGTTTTAATTTTTTTGAATTTTTTTGCCTCCGGATCTTAAAAGCCTCGTAACTTTTTTTCTGTTAGGTTTTTGGGGATTTTGAAAATGTTTAACGGGGTTCCCCCCAATTAAATTTGGATGTAACTTTTCGAGTAGATGCTTTTTCATATAGAGAACTTTTTAATCCGAGTTCGTATGCAAAAGTTATGCCCATTTTACAAATTCCAGAGAGATATTGCAAATAAAGTCGAAATTCATATTTGTAAATTTTCCCAACAACTAGACCACATATCACATGAGAAACTTATTTTTTTTATTTTTTTGACATTTCCATCAATTTCTTTATTTTTTTAAAAAATGAAAAGGCAGTCCACGGGGAGGGGGGTGTGCATTCGGTGGAAGTTTTGGGCCAAGTTAGTAATGACGCACCATGGGAGTGGTGCGCCATTACTAGTTAAACTAGTAATGGCACACCACACCCACGGTGCGCCATTACTAGTTTTGAAAAAAAATAAAACAAATTCTGAATTTTTTTTTTAAAAAAACTTAGTAATGGCGCACCAGTTGACAATGCGTCATCACTAGTTTTAACTAGTAATGGCGCACTGTCCACTGGTGCGCCATTACTAGTTTTGAAAAAATAAATAATTTTTTTTTACTAGTGGCGCACCATGGATGTGGTGAGCCAAACTAGTAATGGCGCACTGTCCACTGGTGCGCCATTACTAGTTTTGAAAAAAAAAATGATTTTTTTTTACTAATGGCGTGCGCCATTAGTATTTGAACACTAATGGCGCACCTACACATGGTGCGCCACTAGTATATACTAATGGCGCACCACATGTCTGGTGCGCAATTAGTGGCCATATCATCTATAGCCCTTTTCCTAGTAGTGAAACTTGAAAACTTCACAACACAAAACTTAACAGAAAAATCTCGTGAGCTCTGTTAGTAAAAGAAAACAGACCACCACTTCAAGGTACTGTAATGAACTCATTCTTGATTTATATTGGTGTTAAACCTACTGTATTCCAACTTCTCTATGGTTTATAAACTCTTTTACTAGCCATAGATTCATCAAAATAAGCAAACAATACACGAAAAACATAACAGTCTGTAGTAATCTATAGGTTTCGACTACTTCTGAAACCCCAAAATTCTAAAATAAATTGCTGGACGTGAGGAATTTATCTATTAATCATATTCAAAAACAATTAACTAAATAGCACTCTCGAGTTAAAAAATGGCAGCAAATCTCATGAGCGCTAAAGTTTCTGTTTTTTACAGCATGATCTCAAAGACTTTCCCCAAGTCTTCCCAAAGGTTCTACTTGGCACAAACACTAATTAAACACAAAAACACAACCATAACAGAGTCTAGATAAATTATTTATTACTAAACAGGAACAAAAAGCAAGGAACAAAAATAAAGTTGGGTTGCCTCCCAACAAGCGCTATCGTTTAACGCCCTAGCTAGGCATGATGATTTCAATGATGCTCACATAAAAGATAAGAATTGAAACATAAAAAGAGCATCACGAAGAATATAACTAGCACATTTAAGCCTAACACACTTCCTATGCATAGGGATTTTGTGGGCAAACAAATTGTGGGAACAAGAATCAACTTGCATAGGAAGGTAAAACAAGCATAACTTTAAAACTTTAAGCACATAGAGAGAAAACTTGGTATTATTGCAATTCCTACAAGCATAAGTTCCTCACTCATAATTAATTTTCAGTAGCATCATGAATGAATTCAACAATATAACCATCACATAAAGCATTCTTTTCATGATCTACAAGCATAGAAATTTTATTACTCTCCACACAAGCAAAATTCTTCTCATGAATAATAGTGGGAGCAAGCTCAACTAAATAATTATCATGTGAGGCATAATCCAATTGAAAACTTAAATCATGACGACAAGTTTCATGGATATCATTATTCTTTATAGCATACAAGTCATCATAATAATCATCATAGATAGCAACTTTGTTCTCATAATCAATTGGAACCTCTTCCGAAATAGTGGATTCATCACAAAATAAAGTCATGACCTCTCCAAATCCACTTTCTTCAATATAATCATCATAAATAGGAGGCATGCTTTCATCATAATAAATTTGCTCATCAAAACTTGGGGGACAAAAAATATCATCTTCATCAAACTTAGCTTCCCCAAGCTTGTGGCTTTGCATATCATTAGCATCATGGATATTCAAGGAATTCATACTAACAACATTGCAATCATGCTCATCATTCAAATAGTTAGTGCCAAACATTCTAATGCATTCTTCTTCTAGCACTTGAGCACAATTATCGGAATCCTTATTTTCACGATAGATATTAAAAAGATGAAGCATATGAGGTACCCTTAATTCCATATATATTTTTATAATTTTCTTTTATAAACTAAACTAGTGATAAAAAAAGAAACAGAAAGATTCGATTGGAATATCTAAAGATATACCTTCAAGCGCTAACCTCCCCGGCAACGGCGCCAGAAAAGAGCTTGTTGTCTACTACACAACCTACTTCTTGTAGACGTTGTTGTGCCTCCAAGTGCAGAGGTTTGTAGGACAGTAGAAAATTTCCCTCAAGTGGATGACCTAAGGTTTATCAATCCGTAGGAGGCGTAGGATGAAGATGGTCTCTCTCAAGCAACCCTGCAACCAAATAACAAAGAATCTCTTGTGTCCCCAACATACCCAATATATTGGTAAATTGTATAGGTGCACTAGTTCGGCGAAGAGATGGTGATACAAGGTTAATATGGATAGTAGATATAGGTTTTTGTAATCTGAAAATATAAAAACAGCAAGGTAACTAATGATAAAAGTGAGCACAAACGGTATTGCAATGCTAGGAAACAAGGCATAGGGTTCATACTTTCACTAGTGTAAGTTCTCTCAACAATAATAACATAATCGGATCATATAACTATCCCTCAACATGCAACAAAGAGTCACTCCAAAGCCACTAATAGCGGAGAACAAACGAAGAGATTATGGTAGGGTACGAAACCACCTCAAAGTTATTCTTTCTGATCGATCTATTCAAGAGTCCATAGTAAAATAACATGAAGCTATTCTTCCCATTCAATCTATCCTAGAGTTCGTACTAGAATAATGCCTTAAGACACAAATCAATCAAAACCCTAATGTCACCTCAAGAATCCGCGGGTATGATTATACGATATGCAACACACAATCTTAGATTCATCTATTCAAACCAAAACAAAGTACTTCAAAGAGTGCCCCAAAGATTCTACCGGAGAGTCAAGACGAAAACGTGTGCCAACCCCTATGCATAGGTTCATGGGCGGAACCCGCAAGTTGATCACCAAAACATACATCAAGTGGATCAATAGAATACCCCATTGTCACCACGGGTATCCCATGCAAGACATACATCAAGTGTTCTCAAATCCTTAAAGACTCAATCCGATAAGATAACTTCAAAGGGAAAGCTTAGTCTATTACAAGAGAGTAGAGGGGGAGAAACATCATAAGATCCAACTATAATAGCAAAGCTCGCGATACATCAAGATCGTACCACCTGAAGAACACGAGAGAGAGAGAGATCAAACACATAGCTACTGGTACATACCCTCAGCCCCGAGGGAGAACTACTCCCTCCTCGTCATGGAGAGCGCCGGGATGATGAAGATGGCCACCAGAGAAGGATTCCCCCTCCGGCAGGGTGCCGGAACGGGTCTAGATTAGTTTTCGGTGGCTACGGAGGCTTCTGGCGGCGGAACTCCCGATCTATTGTGCTCCCCGAAGTTTTTAGGGTATATGGGTATATATGGGTGGAAAAAGTACGTCGGTGGAACTCTGGGCTGTCCACGAGGCAGGGGGCGCGCCCAGGGGGGTGGGTGCACCCCACCCTTGTGGGCAGCCCGGGACTCTCCTGGTCCATCTCCGATACTCCGTGGGCTTCTTCTGGTCCAAAAATAAGTTCCGTTAAGTTTTAGGTCAATTGGACTCCATTTGGTTTTCCTTTTCTGCGACACTCTAAAACAAGGAAAAAACAGAAACTGGCACTAGGCTCTGGGTTAATAGGTTAGTCCCAAAAATAATATAAAAATGTATAATAAAGCCCATAAACATCCAAAACAGATAATATAATAGCATGGAACAATCAAAAATTATAGATATGTTGGAGACGTATCAAGGTCCATGAAGGTGTAGCGCCGTCATCGCCCTTCCCACACTTGAGTGACGCAAACCTTGTTGTAGCTAGTAGGCAGTCAAAAAGTTGCCATGTTAAAGCCCTATAGGACCAGCGCACCAGAGCAGCAACCGTCGTTGATGAAGGGAGTCGTAGACTGGAATGGTCAAACCTGTAAACATACAAACGAATGAACGAATCGTCGCCGCCACACAGCCCCAACCAAAGAAGTTGACCCTAACAAGAATGAGAGTGATGTCCATTCCGCCGGTGAGGGCAAGGTCCTCTACACCGCTACGGCCCAAAGGCTATCAGAGGCGAGGCAGACTAGCGGCAACACCGATGGGAGGAGGACGAAACTTAATCGTTTGGAAAGAACGTGATGATTTGGAGTTAAGTCTAGAAATCACTCATTTACCTACATAGTTCTTCATCCAATTGGTTTAGACAAATAATATATTTTTAAATAACTCAATCATTTACGCACTTCCCGAGCAAAGATCCATCAAGTTCATATGTGCTTTATGTTCAAGCGGCAAGTAGGGGTCAAAGTATATAGAACAACCAACTTCTAGCAACGAGGCACGCTCCCTCGTTTGGTATAACGAGGTCGGCATGGACAATTGGACATAGAGAAGTGTTACGGAGGTTGGTTGTAATTTTATTTGACCACTTGTATTGATTAGTCAGGGATTATGTTACTACCATGATCTCATGCAAACTTACCACTTAGCTTTATGTAACCTTAACATCTTGACCGCCCGGTCATTGCAACTTACCAAATGATCATGTTTATGATCCTTGTCCCCTAGATAGGAGCTTTTTTTGGCTTTAAGCTTAAGAGAAAAAGGCATGAAAAGGCCCAACCAAACACCATATCCCAATTATGGTGATACAAATAAGAGGCGCGTGAATAGAGCAAGCTACGGCCTTCCCAAAATAAGACAAATGTGGTCACACTATGATGAGTTCGGTTCGGTGGCACCATGGCTCGACCAAACTAATGAAGGGTCCCATTAAAAAAGTTTATTTATGTTCAAGTGGAAATCTGGGGGTCAAAGTATATAGAGAAACCCACATCTGGCAATCATACCCTCTCCCTCGCTTGGTAGAACGAGGTCAACAAGGGGATGGAGCGGGGTTACAACGATTGGTTGCAATATTATCCAACCTCTTGTCTTGATTAGCAAGTTTATACTTGTTATAATCTTACCTTCATTTCATCCACTAATTATGTGTTGATCCAAGTGATAGCCATATTTATTTGCAACATTATCCATGTCATATTTTGTATGCAACCATGAGCATTGCCATTTGTTAGCTTAGCATGATTAGGCATGTATTCTAGTGTTCATGAGGTATACATGCAATGCCTTGATGGAACCATATCAACATGAGCCTAGAAACAATAAGTACTAATAAAAGCATTGTAATAATGCAAAATAGTAAAAAAAATGCATATTGAAAACCATAGGTTTATCAAGTCATCCAACCCTACAAGTGGTGGCTTGCCTTGATAAAATGGAGTGCCAAGACCGCCTACATCTTCAACACTGAAGGAAAAGCTGCTACAAAAATCAAATAAAGAATTTAGGAAAATCTCCATAAAGCCATTGTGACTACCCAGCCTACCTAGGTACATCACAAAATTGCAACAAGCGTTAGAACATGTCCACGTTTGGTCAAAACAATGATTCAATTGATTTTAAAAGAAATTTACAGAACGGCTAACTTTGAAGGCGTATTTCCTGGAGGCACTTTCACTTGTACCGCTTCAACCTGTGGCATAAGCCGATGACAGGTGGGGCCGACGGTAAGGTTTAAAAGACGTGAAGGGGAGACATGACGACAACAAGGCTCACCGGTGGCTATCGACAATGGGAGGACGCGACCGCGTGAAATGAGGGCGTCGATGGCCGCAACGCTTGATGACAAATCTGGAGTTAGTTATCTGGCCGTGAGGGATGGGCGGACGATGAGGCTCCTCCTCCAACGTGTCTTGTGTACCACGCTCGGCGTTGGAGGTACACGATGACGTGTTTGTGTTTGAATAGTTTGGATATCTTATATGTGCGAAGGAATTCTAACTACAAAGTATATGTCCTAGTCGTACGTTTGATTATGGTTGCACTTGTCCATCTAGAATTGATGGTCATCTAGCGTGCTAGAATGAACAATCCGTTTGTACATATTAGATGTGTAGAAGACTTTAAAAAAGAAAGTACGTCTGCTTTCGTGTATCTTCTCTCCCGGACTCTACCTTTTATTTTAAGTCAATTTTCTTTGGGGAAAAATGCCCGCTTGATTTCTTCTCTCGAACTCCCTAGAAACTCGCCGATACGCAGGTGCAAGGGCTGCCCGACCTTGCCGGCTGTCAGATTGTATCGTGATCCACAAAGTCATTGAATTCCGCACGATGAATTCAATGACTTTGTGGATCACGATACAATCTGACAGCCGGCAAGGTCGGGCAGCCCTTGCACCTGCGTATCGGCGAGTTTCTAGGGAGTTCGAGAGAAGAAATCAAGCGGGCATTTTTCCCCAAAGAAAATTGACTTAAAATAAAAGGTAGAGTCCGGGAGAGAAGATACACGAAAGCAGACGTACTTTCTTTTTTAAAGTCTTCTACACATCTAATATGTACAAACGGATTGTTCATTCTAGCACGCTAGATGACCATCAATTCTAGATGGACAAGTGCAACCATAATCAAACGTACGACTAGGACATATACTTTGTAGTTAGAATTCCTTCGCACATATAAGATATCCAAACTATTCAAACACAAACACGTCATCGTGTACCTCCAACGCCGAGCGTGGTACACAAGACACGTTGGAGGAGGAGCCTCATCGTCCGCCCATCCCTCACGGCCAGATAACTAACTCCAGATTTGTCATCAAGCGTTGCGGCCATCGACGCCCTCATTTCACGCGGTCGCGTCCTCCCATTGTCGATAGCCACCGGTGAGCCTTGTTGTCGTCATGTCTCCCCTTCACGTCTTTTAAACCTTACCGTCGGCCCCACCTGTCATCGGCTTATGCCACAGGTTGAAGCGGTACAAGTGAAAGTGCCTCCAGGAAATACGCCTTCAAAGTTAGCCGTTCTGTAAATTTCTTTTAAAATCAATTGAATCATTGTTTTGACCAAACGTGGACATGTTCTAACGCTTGTTGCAATTTTGTGATGTACCTAGGTAGGCTGGGTAGTCACAATGGCTTTATGGAGATTTTCCTAAATTCTTTATTTGATTTTTGTAGCAGCTTTTCCTTCAGTGTTGAAGATGTAGGCGGTCTTGGCACTCCATTTTATCAAGGCAAGCCACCACTTGTAGGGTTGGATGACTTGATAAACCTATGGTTTTCAATATGCATTTTTTTTACTATTTTGCATTATTACAATGCTTTTATTAGTACTTATTGTTTCTAGGCTCATGTTGATATGGTTCCATCAAGGCATTGCATGTATACCTCATGAACACTAGAATACATGCCTAATCATGCTAAGCTAACAAATGGCAATGCTCATGGTTGCATACAAAATATGACATGGATAATGTTGCAAATAAATATGGCTATCACTTGGATCAACACATAATTAGTGGATGAAATGAAGGTAAGATTATAACAAGTATAAACTTGCTAATCAAGACAAGAGGTTGGATAATATTGCAACCAATCGTTGTAACCCCGCTCCATCCCCTTGTTGACCTCGTTCTACCAAGCGAGGGAGAGGGTATGATTGCCAGATGTGGGTTTCTCTATATACTTTGACCCCCAGATTTCCACTTGAACATAAATAAACTTTTTTAATGGGACCCTTCATTAGTTTGGTCGAGCCATGGTGCCACCGAACCGAACTCATCATAGTGTGACCACATTTGTCTTATTTTGGGAAGGCCGTAGCTTGCTCTATTCACGCGCCTCTTATTTGTATCACCATAATTGGGATATGGTGTTTGGTTGGGCCTTTTCATGCCTTTTTCTCTTAAGCTTAAAGCCAAAAAAAGCTCCTATCTAGGGGACAAGGATCATAAACATGATCATTTGGTAAGTTGCAATGACCGGGCGGTCAAGATGTTAAGGTTACATAAAGCTAAGTGGTAAGTTTGCATGAGATCATGGTAGTAACATAATCCCTGACTAATCAATACAAGTGGTCAAATAAAATTACAACCAACCTCCGTAACACTTCTCTATGTCCAATTGTCCATGCCGACCTCGTTATACCAAACGAGGGAGCGTGCCTCGTTGCTAGAAGTTGGTTGTTCTATATACTTTGACCCCTACTTGCCGCTTGAACATAAAGCACATATGAACTTGATGGATCTTTGCTCGGGAAGTGCGTGGATGAATCCGGGTACATCACGAATATGCAATGAAACGTATTCATAATAGTTGAAAGACAATTGTGAAGCTGGAAGGTTGCGAACAGGGGGGGAAGAGTTCCAACTTTGAAGTAAATTAATTTGCCTTTCAACTATTTAACTAATTACGCATTTTCACAAACAAAAAGAAAATCCAAATTCCAACTAATTTTTTTCACCCTCCAACCATGTCATCATCAGATATTATCAATCTAAAAACACTTCATATATTTAAACTTTAAACTACTTTAAAATCTTTCTAGTATACTTCTGACCCCACAGCTTTTGTGAAAAACTGCCTAAAAACACGGTATATCTACTGTCTATCATGAAGAAATTATCAAAAGAAAAATACCAGTAACCCCACAAATTCTTGAGGCTGGCTTCGCGGCTGGTTGTACGTGATATGAAGGTTAGGCTACCATGTGTTCTCGCCAAACAAATCCCTTTACAATCACCTCCAGCTACACAGTACTACACCTGCATCAAACATGCACCCAGGTAGAATACCACACTGTAAACGAGTACATAACCTGCACAAGAGAAGATATTAATTCTACAAAGCCAAAATGACCAACAAAAAGCAGTTGCTACACATATTGGTAACGCCTCAAGAAAGCTACCTTACATGGAAAAATACGTTGCATGACTATAATAAGATTACAATTAAAATAGACACTTAATTGTTTCATCGTCATTACAAAAGCAACACTTTTGACTGGTGTGCCAATTTCATTTACTGAACAAAATCCCTCGATTTAATTGGAATTTTTAGTTGTCGAGCAATTTTAACATTCTCCCTCTTACCCTCTCTTTTCATATGAGAGGTAAGAAGATAAGAGTTAATCAACGGTTCAGATCTATTTTATACTCTTACCTCTCACTTACCTCCCATGTGGAAATCGAGGCATACGTAGTAATCGAGGCATAGTCATTCTGCTGTAGGTTCTGCCTAACTGTCCTTTTCGTCCACTAACTCAAAATTGACTGGGCGAGCTGATTGTTCTATATATAGCAATCTAGCATGTGATGTGCTCTAATACCCATAACTGTGTAGTTAGAAAATTGTTGAAGGGTTAACTAAAAGATTTGCGACATAGGGGGTCGCCATGGCTTCCTATTCGGAGAAGCAGGCCAACGACAAGGGTGAGAAACATCATGAGCTAGTTTGTGTGACTGGGGCAGGAGGCTTCATTGGTTCATGGGTGGTGAAGGCGCTCCTCCTCCATGGCTACCGTGTCCGGGGAACTGCCAGAGACCCCGGTAAGTAATAGCATCATAATTTCATATCTATGGCATATATTAATTAGATGCTAACCGTTCTCTAAATATATGCCTATTTAAAAGCACTATTTATCACCACTTACAGAGATACGAATATGTAGTTTAGTTGTTTATATTAAACAACAATATACATGAGATAACTCAGTCATAAAACACAGAAATGCCAAAACAATTTATGATGAACAATTGGATTGAAAATGGAGGAGTGCTTCATTATACCATTCTTTGAAATGTTTACCACCATTGGGAAAAAGTAACGGTGAAGACTAAAGTTTACCATTTAGTTTAAGAGGGTAATATAACATAACACATCACAAATGTAAACACTTACACACACACTCACGAACAAACATCTCGATGAATGCATGCATGCACGCCATACCTCTATGAGCACCTCCTAGCGACTGATCCGACAAATTTTGGGATTGACAAGTCACCACAGACATCTAGTCGAAGAGAACGTCATGTCCCAATGAACAAGCTTTGTCGGGAAACCTGGAATAATTCTTATAAAATACGAGCACCAATGCAAAGTATAGGACTTAAACCAGTGTTCTGCTGGTAATATAGCAAAATCACTTCTTTATCCATGCCCATGTTATTTGAACATCCATGCATGCGAGCACCAGCCTGGGAGTATCACCATGATAGCTCCTGAAGTATTTTGTTTCCTAGGCACAAAGGAATATATTCATACAGTAAAATCGTTTGGGTCAAGGGGAGTTCTTTTTAGCTTGAAAGCTCGCACGGTTGGCAGATATAACTCAGTGAAGTTGTTAGGCATGATTATGCAACTCATTTGATTTGTACAAAGTATGAAAGTACCCCTTTAAAAGTAAACCAAAAGTGTACCAAGGTTCAACCGATATTTTGATTGATATATTTATAAGGGAGAAGTATATTTTGTATCCCCCAACTTTACCCACAGCTTAGAAATGGTCCTTCAATTATACAACTAGACAAACATAGTCCCTCAACTCTCAAAATCGGATATCGGATATTTTTCGTCCCTTGTGCCACTCTGGGTGGTTTGGTGCTGATCTGAACCCGGTATTGACCGTTGACCCCACGAACTCACCCTTCGTCATCTTCCTCTTGCACCAGCACATGCATGGCGGTCAGTATGTCACCACCATGTCCACGCTGTCGGCGAGGTCGGCAATGTCCAGTTTGTTGGATGGCCATGTCTCGCGGCTATCGTGCTACCGCCAGAAGCCCATAAAGACCAGCTCTTCAATCGGACACGCTGACCCATGTCGAGTGGGAGATTTGCACCCATGTGTCTGGTGTGGTGCTGATGTGGTGAGGTCAATAGTCAATATCAGGTCCACGTCAGCCCAAAACCACTCAGAGTCGTTTGAGGGATGAAAAATATCCGGTTTTAGTAGTTGAAGGATTAGTTTTTTCTGGTTTTAATGTTGAAGGACCATTTCTACACTATCAATAAAGTTCAGGGACGAAAAATATTATTCTCCCTATTTATAATGTAAGATGGTATATTGTGTGACACCGTATTTTAAAGTGGAAATATGAATGATTTACATATGGGACACGCCGGCATTTTCTCACGGGGTTAACCTTGAGTTCCTCTTGAAGATGTACATTTTATACGAACATGCATGCAAAAAAAAACATGCATATAATTGCATATACGCCCATCA
>NC_041390.1:612479965-612482271 GCF_002162155.2 Triticum dicoccoides
AGGTTAGCTTTATAAAGCGAAGTAGGGATGTATAGACTCGGCTGTGTACTTTGGTTCGTTGCATTATATATAAAAGTGTATTTTTTGATTTGCTTTAAAAGGGGACCTTCCCTTCATATTGTATCGGTCGGCCGTGTACTTTGGTTCGTTATTTTATATATAAAGCGGGGCGAAATCCTGTTTCAAAAGTTGATAGTTTATTATCTTTGATTTTTTATTGAACTGTTAAACCCATAAGTTGGCTTAAACAAGACCGTTTATACATCTCTAAAGCGAAGTAACTGATTCGTGTCTACTATGAACGTGAAGCTGATCACAAGAACGCGCACCTGCTTACCCTGGAGGGAGCCCAGGAGAGGTTAGCCTTATGCCGCGCCGATCTCCTGGACCGTGACAACCTCTGTTCAGTGTTCAGCGGATGCCATGGCGTTTTTCATGTCGCCTCCCCGATCTCGGAAACCGACCCTGTGAGCCCACAAACTCTCTGGAGATTCCGTACGCAGCTCCGAATATATACATGGAGTGTATTTACTTGCATATGAATCTAATTTGTAGGAGCTCATGGTGGTCGCCGTGGAGGGAACCAGGAACGTGATCAACGCGGCGGCTGACGCGGGCGTGCGGCGTGTGGTGTTTACTTCCTCCTACGGCGCCGTGCACATGGATCCCAACAGGAGCCCGGACACGGTCGTGGATGAGACGTGCTGGAGCGACTATGACTTCTGCAAGGAGACTGGCGTATGATCTGGCTCAATTTCATCTGCATAGCCTGCCCCATCGATCACGCCCGATCTTCCTTGTAATTGAAGTGAGCTTAACAATCCTCGATCGTGTGCAGAACATGTACTGCTGCTCGAAGATAATGGCGGAGATCACGGCGAAGGAGGAGGCGGCCAACAGGGGGCTGGACCTGGCAGTGGTGGTGCCGTCGATGACGATCGGCCCCGCGCTGCAGCAGAAGCTCAATCTGGGCATCGCCTTTATCAACCGCTACCTCACGGGCGCCAAGAAGACCTGCCCCAACGCCGTGGCCGGCTACACCGACGTCCGCGACGTTGCCCGCGCCCACGTCGTCGTCTACGAGCGCCCGGACGCACGCGGCAGGTACCTCTGCATGGGCGCCGTGCTGCACCGTGCCCATTTCCTCCAGCTGCTCCGAGACCTTTTCCCGCAGTACCCCATCACCGACAAGTACGTACATAATCAATTTCCACCGGCGTACGTCCGTGCATGCATTGCTTGCTCTCTTCCCCAGAAAGCGAGTTGTAGTAACGACGAGCGTTTAATGGTGTACGTACATGTGCGGCAGGCATGAAGATGACGGCAAGCCGATGGCCAAGCCGTACAGGTTCTCCAACCAGAGGCTGAGGGGCCTCGGGTTGGAGTTCACTCCCCTCAAGGAGAGTTTGTACGACATGGTGGTATCCCTGCAGCAGCATGGTCACCTGCCTGTTGTTCCGGGGCCAGATGGTCCACGCCTCTAAACAAAAAAGATGTGCATTACTGCTGCATTAGCCCAATATCAATAATGTGAAATAATACAATAATGATCCAACAATAACAAGCACGGTGTCTCGCCCTATTGTTCAATCAGATTCCTCCTTCTGGTGATTGTTCAATCAGATTCCCCCGAGGCCTTGCAGGCACTATCAAAGTTCGGAATGGACCGTCCGACACTTGGACATGTGACAAAGATTAGATAATTGATGACAAAAAGTGAGTTTATTCCACAAAAGATTCATTGAACAGAATAGAGTGGCAGAACGTATGGCAAACTATAGTCACACAGATTGTACTATGTCGGTGTGGCTTAACCAAAAACCCACTTGTATTGAGAAACTTGTGCCTCTCCTTTGTAATACTATACCATCTTAAATAAAATTCCCTTTACCCCGCAAATAAAGCATGATGTCTCAACCTATTGTGTGCAAAAGCTCTAAATGCTGGACATGAAGTATGTAAGCTTGAGCTCACATGATCTTGGATGAACAGTAAAATCCAAAAAATAGTAAAAAAAATAAAAAATATACTCTGATTTTTTTTGCAAGAAACATTGATTTTTTTACATCCGTGCAAAGTTTCATGATGGAATCACATTTGTGGAGGTGTGGAAAAAAATCAATGCTCCAAAAAGAGTGTTTCTAGAGGCATTTTCGAACATTAATTTTGTTTTTTGTGCACACCTCCACAAATAAGATTCCATCTCGAAAATTTGCATGCGTTTAGAAAAACATCAATGTTTCTTCACAATAAAATTCAGAATTTTTTGAATCTTTTTTCTATTTTTTTTCAAATTTTAATGTTCA
>NC_041390.1:612482521-612509936 GCF_002162155.2 Triticum dicoccoides
TATTCTATGATATTTGTAACAATGTTGGATTATGACCAAACGTTTATTCTTTGCAACAACATCAACTCAAATGTGAGTTTTTCCAATGAAAAGAGCCCCGCTCCCCAATTTCATTTCTGAAATCAATAATGTCAGACTATGATGTAATGTGTATCATTATGCTATTTGTAATAATGACCAATTATGTCAAAATGTGTTACATCAATACACAAAACTAAAGTTCATATCGCGACGAAGCTGCTTGACTATGCATGTTATTTAGGTAGTATAGTGTTAGAGGAGGAGGAGGAGGGGGGGTCCTCAGAATACCTCAAATCAACTTAGTGTGAAACGTCTCATTCCATCCCTGTATTTGTACTACTTGAAGGCGACATAATATTAACGGTATGCCTAGAGAAGAGAGTGCCATCAGGACTACCTAGAGGATGGCACACCAAGGGTCGTCATACCCATGTGACATCGCTTGAGAACAAGTATAATAAGATGATGTAAGCAGGCTATAAGAATTTAAATATTATATTTAGGTTGAGTTGAAGAAGAGAGAAGAGAAGTGTTTTCTAAGGATTTAAGAACCAGAAAGACTTCAAGAAACTTTGTGAGAGAGTGAAATGGGTAGGTATTAATAATAAAGTGGTATCTATTTACTGCCGACTAGTACAACACATGTTGACTATAAAATTGCCCATGGATGATAAGGCAACAACATATAACCAGCAGTTGGACATACTATTAACCATGCTCTTCAACAAGGATTAACGCGGCCGAGAAAGAGTGAAGTTACTTACTCACGGTATATACCCGTCATATCCCCGATGACAGGTTGAAATATTTCAGTAAAATTCCACCAGGGTTTCTCTATACAATATGAAAATACCCAAGAACGAAAATATACCGTGCATTAATAGATCTTTCATTGTTGCTTTGAGATTCATGCTACCTTTTTTACCATTTTTAAAATATTACATTGGGGTTTTCTTCTAGTTCCAAAGTGTATCTTAATGTTCCAGTGTGTACTACCAAATGCGATAAAAAAAGAAGGGCATTCTCTTTTACTAGTAGACCTAAACGCTCTTATATTTCTTTATAGAGGGGGTACACAATAAAACATGCTGATATATGTTGGACAAGACAAAAACAAAACGAAGCATTTTGAAACAAGATTTTTTTTGCAACAATCAAAAAATAGCATGAATCTCAAAGCAACCATGGACGGTGGATCCATGCACAGGATATCCCATGAATGATAGATAAATCACTCTCTGGACATACCCCCGACTGTTGGATTTAATGTAAGGTAAAAAAAACTTACATTCCTTACCTACTCCTTTCACTATAAAAAGTGGTGACCAAGTTGGTCATGTATGAAGGGGAAAATATCACTACCATTGGCCGCACGACCCTTGTCAAGTCCATGAACACATCCTAAGCGGTCTACTTCATCACTCCCCTTGTTGTTGCATCGACCACCCTTCATAACGTGAATAAGCTTCAGCGAGCTTTCTTTGTTCTGGCTCCGATACGACAAGCGGGGGAAAATGCAAGGTGATTTGGCAGATCGTTTGCCAACCGCATGAATATGGAGGACTTGGGGTTCTCAACACGGAAAATTTGCACGTGTTCTGCGCTTGAGGTGGCCATGGTTCGAGTGGAAGGAGCCAAGCAAGATGTGGGTGGGGATGGGAAACCCGTGTGACGAAGAGGATCCTCTATATATGCCTCGACGACCATCACTAGAGGCAACACCGCAAGGACCCCTTTTTGGGAGGCCCCCTGGCTACTTGGGCAGAGGCCCATTGATATTGCTCCTCTTATTTTCGGGGCCTCAGAGAGAAAGAATTGGAAGGTGCGGGAGGCCCTAAAGAACAACGCGTGGATTCCCAAGATCAATCCCAAAACCATTGTTACCGCTGAGCACATTAGTCAAATTTTCACCCTTTGGATGCATCTTCAGGAGATCCATCTTGACGACCTTGTTGACGATGATATTGTATGGAATCATATGCTTAGTGGCCACTACTCAGCGGCTTCCGCCTACAAGGCCCAATTCCTCAGTAGGGTCTTCTCTCCCATGGACCAAATGTTGTGGGAGGCTTGGGGACCACTAAAAGTCAAGTTTTTTACTTGGTTGTCCATTCAAGACCGAATTTGGACCGCCGATAGGTTGGCTAAATGGGATGGCCAAAATGTGGCCTTTGCCCTCTTTGTGGGAGGGTGCAAGGATGTGGATCCCACCTCTTCTTCAAATTCCGTTACTCTCTGTGGCTTTGGAACTTGGTCATCGAGATATTTCACCCTCAAGATTGGGACACCTCCAATTGGCATTTGGAAGACAATGTTGACGATTGGTGAGCAAGCCGAACCGGTGATGATACGCGGGATAGAAAGGCAATGGCCTCTCTAACTATGCTCATTTTGTGGTCCATATGGAAGGAGCAGAACACAAGGTTGTTCCGGCACAAGAGTGCGCCCCCACAGCTCTTGCTAAACATCATCTTAGAGGAGGAAAAACTTTGGGTCATCACCGGGGCAAAGAAGCTAAGGTCAATTGTATTTCGAGAGTAATCATTCATGTCGCTTTTTTGGGTTGAATTGTAACAAACTATATCCTATTCTTAATTAATATATGAGGCGAATCTTTTGCCTTGGTTTCAAAAATTATATGTATAATTGGAATCTAGGACACAGAGAACTGGACGATCTCACCCTACTTGAAATGGATGTACACAAATCATACTTGTAAGACTCATTTTTCCCTATCGATCAAAAATGATGTTACCATTCATTTATTGCCCAATAATATTTACATGTTACTTACTCACTCTGTACACAAATGTAAGACATTTTGTCAGTTTATTCTAAATTACAAAAATGCTCAACAATGTTTACAGAGCGAGTGCATTTTACGCTTGTAAAAGTACACAATTCCATGATGAATCTCCAAAATCCTGGAAAGATTTGTTCTAGCTCTGCTTGTTTATTTTGAAGGAAATATGCCCTAGAGGCAATAATAAAGTTATTATTTATTTTCTTATATCATGATAAATGTTTATTATTCATGCTAGAATTGTATTAACCGGAAACATGATACATATGTGAATACATAGACAAACAGAGTGTCACTAGTATGCCTCTACTTGACTAGCTCGTTGATCAAAGATGGTTATGTTTCCTAGCCATAGACATGAGTTGTCATTTGATTAACGAGATCATATCATTAGGAGAATGATGTGATTGACTTGACCCATTCCGTTAGCTTAGCACTTGATCGTTTAGTATGTTGCTATTGCTTTCTTCATGACTTATACATGTTCCTATGACTATGAGATTATGCAACTCCCATTTACTGGAGGAACACTTTGTGTGCTACCAAACATCACAACTTAACTGGGTGGTTATAAAGGTGCTCTACGGGTGTCTCCAAAGGTACTTGTTGAGTTGGCGTATTTTGAGATTAGGATTTGTCACTCCAATTTTCGGAGAGGTATCTTTGGGCCCACTCGGTAATGCACATCACTATAAGCCTTGCAAGCATTGTAACTAATGAGTTAGTTGCGGAATTATGTATTATGGAACGAGTAAAGAGACTTGCCGGTAACGAGATCGAACTAGGTATTGAGATACCGACGATCGAATCTCGGGCAAGTAACATACCGATGATAAAGGGAACAACGTATGTTGTTATGCGGTTTGACCGATAAAGATCTTCGTAGAATATGTAGGAGTCAATATGAGCATCCAGGTTCCGCTATTGATTATTGACCGGAGACGTGTCTCTGTCATGTCTACATAGTTCTCGAACCCGTAGGGTCCGCACGCTTAAAGTTCGGTGACGATCGGTATTATGAGTTTTTATGTTTTGATGTACCGAAGGTAGTTCGGAGTCCCGGATATGATTGCGGACATGACGAGGAGTCTCAAAATGATCGACACATAAAGATCGATATATTGGACGACTATGTTCGGACACCGGAAAGGTTCCGGAAGGTTTCAGACATATACCGAAGTACCAGGGAATTACCGGAACCCCCCCCCCCCAGGGGGGGCTTAATGGGCCTACATGAGCCTTAGTGGAAATAGAGGGCGGCAAGGGGAGTGTGGGGCGCGCCCCCCCAAGGCCCAAACCGAATTGGTTTAGGGCAAGGGGTGTCGGCCTCCTCTTTCCTTCTCCTCCTCTCCCTTTCCTCCCCCCTCTCATACTCCTACTAGGAATAGGAGGAGTCCTACACCTAGTGGGAGTAGGACTCCCCCTTGGCGCGCCTCTCCCTGGCCGGCCGCCTCCTCCCCCTTGCTCCTTTATATACGGGGGCAGGGGGCACCCCATAGACACAACAATTGATCATTGATCTCCTAGCCATGTGCGGTGCCCCTCCACCATAATCCACCTCGATCATATTGTAGCGGTGCTTAGGCGAAGCCCTGCGTCGGTAGCATCATCATCACCGTCTCCATGCCGTCGTGCTGACGAAACTCTCCTTTGTAGCTTTGCTGGATCGGAGCTCGCGGGACGTCATCGAGTTGAACGTGTGCAGAACTCGAAGATGTCGTGCGTTCGGTACTTGGATTGGTCGGATCGTGAAGACGTACAACTACATCAACCACGTTGTGCTAATGCTTCTGCATTCGGTCTATGAGGGTACATGGACACACTCTCCTCTCTCGTTGTTATGCATCACCATGATCCTGTGTGTGCGTAGGAAATGTTTTGAAATTACTACGTTCCCCAACAGTGGTATCAGAGCCATATTTATGCGTAGATATTATATGCACGAGTAGAACACAAGTTAGTTGTGGGCGATACAAGTCATATTGCTTACCAGCATGTCATACTTTGGTTCGGCGGTATTGTTGGATGAAGCGGCCCAGACCGACATTACGTGTACGCTTACGCGAGACTGGTTCTACCGACGTGCTTTGCACACAGGTGGCTGGCAGGTGTCAGTTTCTCCAACTTTAGTTGAACCGAGTATGGCTACGCCCGGTCCTTGCGAAGGTTAAAACAACACTAACTTGACGAACTATCATTGTGGTTTTGATGCGTAGGTAAGAACGGTTCTTGCTCAGCCCGTAGCAGCCACGTAAAACTTGCAACAACAAGGTAGAGGACGTCTAACTTGTTTTTGTAGGGCATGTTGTGATGTGATATGGTCAATACATGATGCTATATTTATTGTATGAGATGATCATGTTTTGTAACGGAGTTATCGGCAACTGGCAGGAGTCATATGGTTGTCGCTTTATTGTATGCAATGTAATCGCCCTGTAATTGCTTTACTTTAACACTAAGCGGTAGCGATAGTCGCAGAAGCAATACTTGGCGAGACGACAATGATGCTACGATGGAGATCAAGGTGTCGCGCCGGTGACGATGGTGATCATGACGGTGCTTCGAAGATGGAGATCACAAGCACAAGATGATGATGGCCATATCATATCACTTATATTGATTGCATGTGATGTTTATCCTTTATGCATCTTATTCTGCTTTGTTTGATGGTAGCATTATAAGATGATCTCTCAATAAATTTCAAGGTAAAAGTGTTCTCCCTAAGTATGCACCATTGCCAAAGTTCGTCGTGCCGAGACACCACGTGATGATTGGGTGTGATAAGCTCAACGTTCATCTACAATGGGTGTAAGACAGTTTTACACACGCAGAATACTCGGGTTAAACTTGACGAGCCTAGCATATGCAGATATGGCCTCGGAACACTGAGGCCGAAAGGTCGAGCGTGAATCATATAGTAGATATGATCAACATAGTGATGTTCACCATTAAAAACTACTCCATTTCACGTGATGATCGGTTATGGTTTAGTTGATATGGACCATGTGATCACTTACATGATCAGAGGGATGTCTATCTAAGTGGGAGTTCTTAAGTAATATGATTAATTGAACTTAAATTTATCATGAACTTAGTACCTGATAGTATTTTGCTTGTCTATGTTATTGTAGATAGATGGCCCGTGCTGTTGTTCCGTTGAATTTTAATGCGTTCCTTGAGAAAGCAAAGTTGAAAGATGATGGTAGCCATTACACGGACTGGGTTCGTAACTTGAGGATTATCCTCAATGCTGCACAGAAGAATTACGTCCTGGAAGCACCGCTGGGTGCCAGGCCTGCTGCAGATGCTGCTAATGACGTTTAGAACGTCTGGCAGAGTAAAGCTGATGACTACTTGATAGTTCAGTGTGCCATGCTTTACGGCTTAGAACCGGGACTTCAACGACGTTTTGAACGTCATGGAGCATATGAGATGTTCCAGGAGTTGAAGTTAATATTTCAAGCAAATGCCCGGATTGAGAGATATGAAGTCTCCAATAAGTTCTATAGCTGCAAGATAGAGGAGAATAGTTCTGTCAGTGAACATATACTCAAAATGTCTGGGTATCATAATCACTTGACTCAACTGGGAGTTAACCTTCCTGTTGATAGTGTCATTGACAGAGTTCTTCAATCACTGCCACCAAGCTACAAGAGCTTCGTGATGAACTATAATATGCAAGGGATGAATAAGACAATTCCCGAGCTCTTCACAATGCTAAAGGCAGCGAAGGTAGAAATCAAGAAGGAGCATCAAGTGTTGATGGTCAACAAGACCACCAGTTTCAAGAAAAAGGGTAAAGGGAAGAAGAAGGGGAACTTCAAGAAGAACAGCAAACAAGTTGCTGCTCAGGAGAAGAAACCCAAGTCTGGACCTAAGCTTGAGACTGAGTGCTTCTACTGCAAACAGACTGGTCACTGGAAGCGGAACCGCCCCAAGTATTTGGCAGATAAGAAGGATGGCAAGGTGAACAAAGGTATATGTGATATACATGTTATCGATCACTAGTAGAAAACAGAGCTTTAAAACCGGTTCGTAAGGGCCTTTAGTGCCGGTTCCATAACCGGCACTAAAGGGTGGGCACTAAAGCCCCCCCCCCTTTAGTACCGGTTCGGCACGAACCGGTGCTAAAGTGCCACCACATGGCGTGAGCTCACGCCCTGGTATGGGCGCCCTGCTAAAGTTACCAACCGGTACTAAAGGTTTTTTTTTTGAATTTTGTTTTTGAAAATTTTGGGAAAAAATTGATTTTTTTCGATTTTTTATTTTTCTGAATTATTTGATGATTTAGTCTCTAATCACCCCTCTTAACTGCTCAAGTGTGGATCACTCATTCCAAATCGTCTAACTTCCCGGCCGGTCACCCATCCTCTCACTCCCCCAGCCTGAGCACGCTGAACTTCGGAGTTCTATTCCCCCTACATTCCAAGTCTGCACTTGTTGTTTTCCTGACAAATGTAAGCTGTTAATCCTATTAACCCTCAGCAGTTTAGCTTAAGCATTAGGTCACACATTTCACCGTTTGAGTTTGAAACTATTATTCTAAAAAACAGTAATTATTTAGTAACAGTAATATTTCTTGTATAAGTTTGACCATAGTTTGACCACAGTTTGACCATAATTTGACCAGATTTGACCAAAATTCAAAAAATTGAAGTAATTATTTAGTAACACTAATATTATTGCATAATTATGTAGTAACATTAATACTTCTTGAATAAGTAGTTTGACCAGATTTAACCAATTTTTTTAAAAAAAACTGAAATTTGACCATATCTTTTTTTTCCTTTTGGAATTTGAGGATTCTACAAAAATTGCAAACAGGCCGTAGGCGGTCTCCATCGGATGCGGATTTTCATGCTGAATTTTTTGATTTATTATACGTTTTTTTCCGACATCGTATGCAAAAGTTATAGCCGTTTTACATTTTCCCTACACTTTTTGCAAAACATGTCCAAATTTAAGTTTTTAAATTTTCCTAACTAGTAGATGTAGTAATATAACTATCTCTCGAAGGATTTTATTTTTTGAAGTTTTTATCATTTTCTTTTGATTTTTTCTAAACTGAAATGGCAATACATGAGGGGGGGGTAGAGTTCGAAAATTGCCCTATAGTCCCGGTTTGTGTCTCCAACCGGGAATATAGGTCAGACCCCTTTAGTCCCGGTTCGTGGCACAAACCGGTACTAAAGGATAGCCCTTTAGTCCCGGTTTGTGCCATGAACCGGGACTAAAGGTGATCGTGGAGCCCTGGCCTGACGACAGCCTGCCACCACCCCTTTAGTACCGGTTCGTGGCACGAACTGGTACTAAAGGTTCAACACGAACCGGCATTAATGCATAGTCGTTCGAACCGGCACTAATGATACCATTAGTACCGGGCCAAAATCGAATCGGCACTAATGTGTCTCACATTAGGTCCTTTTTCTACTAGTGGATGTGTACGTTACCAGAGCTTGCAGTAGCACCTGGGTATTTGATACTGGTTCTGTTGCTAATATTTGCAACTCGAAACATGGACTACAGATTAAACGAAGACTGGCTAAGGATGAGGTGACGATGCACGTGGGAAATGGTTCCAAAGTCGATGTGATCGACGTTGGCACGCTACCTCTACATCTACCTTCGGGATTAGTTTTAGACCTGAATAATTGTTATTTGGTGCCAACGTTGAGCATGAACATTATATCTGGATCTTGTTTGATGCGAGATGGTTATTCATTTAAATCTAAGAATAATGGTTGTTCTATTTATATGAGTAATATCTTTTATGGTCATGCACCCTTGAAGAGTTGTCTATTTGTGTTAAATCTCGATAGTAGTGACACACATATTCATAATGTTGAAGCCAAAAGATGCAGAGTTGATAATGATAGTGCAACTTATTTGTGGCACTGCCGTTTAGGTCATATTGGTGTAAAGCCCATGAAGAAACTCCATACTGATGGACTTCTGGAATCACTTGATTGTGAATCACTTGGTACTTGCGAACCATGACTCATGGGCAAGTTGACTAAAATGCCGTTCTCCGGAACAATGGAGCGAGTAGCAGATTTGTTGGAAATCATACATGCTGATGTGTGTGGTCCAATGAATACTGAGGCTCGCTGTGGGTATCGTTATTTTTTCACCTTCACAGATGATTTGAGCAGAAATGGGTATATCTACTTAATGAAACACAAGGCTGAAACATTTGAAAAGTTCAAAGAATTTTCAGAGTGAAGTGGAAAATCATCGTAACAAGAAAATAAAGTTTCTATGATCTCATCGTGGAGGATAATATTTGAGTTACGAGTTTGGTCTACATTTGAAACAATGCGGAATATTTTTGCAACTCAAGCCACCCGAAGCACCACAGCGTAATGGTGTGTCTGAACGTCGTAATCGTACTTTACTAGATATGGTGCAATCTATGATGTCTCTTACTGATTTACTGCTATCGTTTTGGGGTTATGCTTTAGAGATGGCTGCATTCACGTTAAATAGGGCACCATCAAAATCCGTTGAGACGACGCCTTATGAACTATGGTTTGGCAAGAAACCTAAGTTGTCGTTTCTTAAAGTTTGGGGTTGCAATGCTTATGTGAAAAAGCTTCAACCTGATAAGCTCGAACCCAAATCGGAGAAATGTGTCTTCATAGGATACCCAAAGGAAACTGTTGGGTACACCTTCTATCACAGATCTGAAGGCAAGACATTCATTGCTAAGAATGGATCATTTCTAGAGAAGGAGTTTCTCTCGAAAGAAGTGAGTGGGAGGAAACTAGAACTTGATGAGGTAACTGTACCTGCTCCCTTATTGGAAAGTAGTTCATCACAGAAACCGGTTCCTGTGACACCTACACCAATTAGTGAGGAAGCCAATGATGATGATCATGAAACTTCAGATCAAGTTACTACCGAACCTCGTAGGTCAACTAGAGCAAGATCCACACCAGAGTGGTACGGTAATCCTGTTCTGGAGGTCATGTTACTTGACCATGACGAACCTACGAACTATGAGGAAGCGATGATGAGCCCAGATTCTGCAAAATGGCTTAAGGCCAAGAAATCTGAGATGGGATCCATATATGAGAACAAAGTGTGGACTTTGGTTGACTTGCCCAATGATCGGCAAGCCATCGAAAATAAATGGATCTTCAAGAAGAAGACAGACGTTGATGGTAATGTTACTGTCTACAAAGCTCGACTTGTTGTGAAAGGTTTTCGACAAGTTCAAGGAGTTGACTACGATGAGACCCTCTCACCCGTAGCGATGCTTAAGTCCGTCAAAATCATGTTAGCTATTACCGCATTTTATGATTATGAAATTTGGCAAATGGATGTAAAGACTACATTCCTGAATGGATTTCTGGAAGAAGAGTTGTATATGATGCAACCTGAAGGTTTTATCGATCCAAAAGGTGCTAACAAAGTGTGCAAGCTCCAGCGATCCATTGATGGACTGGTGCAAGCCTCTCAGAGTTGGAATAAACGTTTTGATAGTGTGATCAAAGCATATAGTTTTATATAGACTTTTGGAGAAGCCTGTATTTACAAGAAAGTGAGTGGGAGCTCTGTAGCATTTCTAATATTATATGTGGATGCCATATTGTTGATTAGAAATGATATAGAATTTCTGGATAGCATAAAAAGATACTTGAATAAGAGTTTTTTTCAATGAAAGACCTCGGTGAAGCTGCTTACATATTGGGCATCAAGATCTATAGAGATAGATCAAGACGCTTAATTGGACTTTCACAAAGCACATACCTTGACAAAGTTTTGAAGAAGTTCAAAATGGGTCAGGCAAAGAAAGAGTTCTTGCATGTGTTACAAGGTGTGAAGTTGAGTAAGGCTCAATGCCCGACCACTGCAGAAGATAGAGAGAAAATGAAAGATGTTCCCTATGCTTCAGCCATAGGCTCTATCATGTATGCAATGATGTGTACCAGACCTGATGTGTGCCTTGCTATTAGTTTAGCAGGGAGGTACCAAAGTAATCCAGGAGTGGATCACTGGACATTTGTCAAGAACATCATAATGTACTTGAAAAGGACTAAGGATATGTTTCTTGTTTATGGAGGTGACAAAGAGCTCATCGTAAATGGTTACGTTGATGCAAGCTTTGACACTGATCCGGACGATTCTAAATTGCAAACCGGATACGTGTTTATATTGAACGGTGGAGCTGTCAGTTGGAGCGGTTCTAAACAGAGCGTCGTGGCGGGATCTACATGTGAAGCGGAGTACATTGCTGCTTCGGAAGCAGCAAATGAAGGAGTCTGGATGAAGGAGTTCATATCCGATCTAGGTGTCATACCTAGTGCATCGGGTCCAATGAAAATCTTTTGTGACAATACTGGTGCAATTGCCTTGGCAAAGGAATCCAGATTTCACAAGAGAACCAAGCACATCAAGAGACGCTTCAACTCCATCCGGGATCAAGTCCAGGTGGGAGACATAGAGATTTGCAAGATACATATGGATCTGAATGTTGCAGACCCGTTGACTAAGCCTCTTCCACGAGCAAAACATGATCAACACCAAGGCTCCATGGGTGTTAGAATCATTACTGTGTAATCTAGATTATTGACTCTAGTGCAAGTGGGAGACTAAAGGAAATATGCCCTAGAGGCAATAATAAAGTTATTATTTATTTCCTTATATCATGATAAATGTTTATTATTCATGCTAGAATTGTATTAACCGGAAACATGATACATGTGTGAATACATAGACAAACAGAGTGTCACTAGTATGTCTCTACTTGACTAGATCGTTGATCAAAGATGCTTATGTTTCCTAGTCATAGACATGAGTTGTCATTTGATTAACAGGATCACATCATTAGGAGAATGATATGATTGACTTGACACATTCCGTTAGCTTAGCACTTGATCGTTTAGTATGTTGCTATTGCTTTCTTCATGACTTATACATGTTCCTATGACTATGAGATTATGTAACTCTCGTTTACCGGAGGAACACTTTGTGTGCTACCAAACGTCACAACGTAACTGGGTGATTATAAAGGTGCTCTACAGGTGTCTCCGAAGGTACTTGTTGAGTGGGCGTATTTCGAGATTAGGATTTGTCACTCCGATTGTCGGAGAGGTGTCTCTGGGCCCACTCGGTAATGCACATCACTATAAGCCTTGCAAGCATTGTAACTAATGAGTTAGTTGCGGAATGATGTATTACGGAACGAGTAAAAAGACTTGCCGGTAACGAGATTGAACTAGGTATTGAGATACCGACGATCGAATCTCGGGCAAGTAACATACTGATGACAAAGGGAACAACGTATGTTGTTATGCGGTTTGACCGATAAAGATCTTCGTAGAATATGTAGGAGCAAATATGAGCATCCAGGTTTCGCTATTGGTTATTGACCGAAGATGTGTCTCGGTCATGTCTACATAGTTCTCGAACCCGTAGGGTCCGCACGCTTAAAGTTCGGTGACGATCGGTATTATGATTTTTTGTGTTTGGATGTACCGAAGGTAGTTTGGAGTCCCGGATATGATCACAGACATGACGAGGAGTCTCGAAATGGTCGATACATAAAGATCGATATATTGGACAACTATGTTTGAATACCGGAAAGGTTCCGGAAGGTTTCAGACATATACCGGAGTACCGGGGGGTTACCGGAATCCCCCCCCCATGGGGGCCTTAATGGGCCTACATGGGCCTTAGTGGAAATAGAGGGTAACAAGGGGAGTGTGGGGCACGCCCCCCAAGGCCCAAACCGAATTGGTTTAGGGCAAGGGGGTCAGCCCCCTCTTTCCTTCTCCTCCTCTCCCTTTCCTCCCCCCTCTCCTACACCTACTAGGAATAGGAGGAGTCCTACTCCTAGTGGGAGTAGGACTCCCCCTTGGTGCGCCTCTCCCTGGCCGGCCGCCTCCTCCCCTTCCTCCTTTATATACGAGGGCAGGGGCACCCCATAGACACAACAATTGATCATTGATCTCTTAGCCATGTGCGATGCCCCCCTCCACCATAATCCACCTCGATCATATCGTAGCGGTGCTTAGGCGAAGCCCTGCGTCGGTAGCATCATCATCACCGTCACCACACCATCGTGCTGACGAAACTCTCCTGTGTAGCTTTGCTGGATCGGAGCTCGTGGGACGTCATCGAGTTGAACGTGTGCACAACTCGGAGGTGCCATGCATTTGGTATTTGGATCGGTCGGATCGTGAAGACATACGACTACATCAACCGCGTTGTGCTAACGCTTCCGCATTCTGTCTACGAGGGTACATGGACACACTCTCCTCTCTCGTTGCTATGCATCACCATGATCCCGTGTGTGCGTAGGAATTTTTTTGAAATTACTACGTTTCCCAACATATTTCTTTGAACAAACTTGTCCCAGATCGTGTTACAAGTACACACGCTTTGGTGCCAGGCGAACAATGGGCAGAGGCAGGTGGCCCTTTTTCTGCAAGCACGTCACTGTCTCATACAAGCTTTCCCTCAACGGAGTGAAGTCCAATCCCAGGTCCTGAGCCTCCGGTTCGAGAACTTGTACGGCTTCACCATGCGCTTGTCGTTGTCTTCGCACCTGCCGCGCGGACGAATCCATAGTGAGCATTGAGCAAGCCAGCAACACCCAAAATTGAATCAAATACGTTGAAATAAGATCAATCATCATGTGCTCGTACTTGGCGGTTATGTGGTACTGCAGGATGAGGTCACCGAGGAGCTGGAGGAAGTGCACGCGATGCAGCATGGCGCTGATGCAGAGGTACCGACCATGTGCGTCGGGGTGCTCGTAGACGAGGACATGGGCCCGGGCGACGTCACGGACGTCGGTGTATGCGGTGACGGTGTTAGGGTAGGTGGGTTTGGTGCCGGTGAGGCAGCGTGGAAGCTGCTGAAGTTGAGTGACTGCTGCAGCATGGGGCCCATGGTCATAGACGGCACCACCACCGCCAGCTCAAGGCCCCTCTTTGATGTATCCTCCATCACCGTGATCTCTGCCATAATACACAAAGTATTCTTAAGTTCAGTCTAGTCGAGAAAGTTTGGTGTGCGATTGAGTAGAGTATTCTTACCGCACTATTTTTACAGTAATCATAGTCGTTCCAGCACGTCTCATCGAGCCCTGCGTCGGAGCTACGGTTGGGGTCCATGTGCATAGTGCCGTAGGACGAGGTGAAGACCACGCGCCGCACGCCGGCGTCTGCCGCCGCGCTGATCACGTTCTTGGTGCCCTCAAGGGTGACCGGCACAAGGTCCTGCAAGCGACCAGCACACATGTAGCAAGTAAGTGTGTCGCCCTTTGTTAAGGCCACACGAAGAAGTGAGCGGACCAGAGGAAGCGAACTCACAGGGTCATTGGAGACAGGGGGTGTGACGTGGAAGACCCCGCGGCAGTTGCAGAAGGCGGCGCGGAGGCCGTCTTAGTCAAGGACGTCGGCGCGGCACAGGGTGAGCCTCTCCTCAGTGGCCTCCAGCGCCAGCAGGTGCCCGTTCTTTTGGTCAGCTGCAGAAACCACTCCACCATTGGATGAGCCACAGAATTCAGCAAGATCAATCATGGACTAATGCACGCCAAACCATCTGATGTAAAGACGATTTTCAGTGCTAGTTATCCATGTGTAAGCAAATTGTGACCAACTTACCGGGGTCCATGGAGGTTCCCCTGACACGGTAGCCATGGAGGAAGAGCTACTTCAGACAAACTCCAGCGTGCGACCCCATCATGTCCGGGTGCAAAACGGATTTTTGTCCGTTTTATGTCCGCTTTCGACCCATCCTCGACTCGAGTTTAGGCCGCTTTTGAGGTGAAACAGACAGCGCGCGGACGGGCGGGACACGCGCGCTTGTCCTCCCCTGGCCCGCCCGTCGGTGGCATAAAGCACCAGCCCGACGCCCCGTTTCACGTCATTTCACCCAAACCCTCCCACATCCCGCCCCACCACCCTCCCGCCCATGACCGATGCCCCACCAAATTCCTCATTCTCGGGATTTGTCGTCCGGTGAGTTTCTCGGCAGTGCCCGTCGGCCCGATGAGCACAGGCTCGTCGGTCACCAGGCCTCTGCACTGCCCCTCGCTGACGTCACGGATCACGCCTTTGTCGCCCGGTTTTCCTCCGCCGAGGTACGAAGGTCAGATCCGTTTCTCGGGGTCGCCGGACGTTGGCGTGATCGTGTCGTCCACCCCGCGCCCCTTGGCCGTCATCGACCTCAACATCATGTCGGGGTACAGCAGCGGCGGCCGGCCGTCCGTCGAGATGCAAAGAAAGCAAGCACGGCCGCCGTCTAGGGGCACCATGCCATCGCCCCGCGTCCTGTTCGATGAAATGCCAACACCAATGCCAACGGTTGACGACCCCTTCTACAACCAGTTCATGGAGAATGTCATCTACGAGGGTAGGCATGGTGATGCCTACGATCCCGAGGAGACCCAAACTCAGGATGGCCGCGACCAGTACATTGCCGATGAAGACATTGAGGCCCACGACCATGCTGACTATGACCATGGTGACTCGTGGCATGAAGATGATGACATCTATTGCGAAGGTGATGGTGATGAAGAAGAGGAAGGCATTGATATTGGGGGTGAGCCATTGTTCATCGACGAGCTCACCCAAAGAGCGAAAGCACAAAAGAGGAAGAAGAGCATTCGTACGGGATCATACTCACAAGAGGAGGACAAGTTGATTTGCCAAAGATGGATGGAGGTTGGCCAAGATCCGGGGACCGGTGCGCAACAAAAGGGACTTGTTTTTTGGACAAGAGTTCACAAAACATTGCATGAAAGAAATTTGTTTGCGCCCTACCAATTTACGAGCGACTGTGGCATCACCTTGATTCAAAAGAGGTGGTTGTTCATCCAACAAGAATGCAACAAGAATTGTGCCGCACTTGAGAGCATTGAAGTACGTCCCGTGAGTGGTCTCGGCATTGGGGACATGGTATGCTCTCTTATCTTCCGTTGCTACGTCCATGAGACTTCGGCCTTCTATATGTTTGCATGTCCAATTGTTGTTGATCGTGTAGGCATTTCAATCTTTGGAAGCATTCAAGGTCCGGCACAACGACAAGCCATTCACTCTTACGCATTGTTGGACGCTCGTCAACAATTGCGCTAAGTTCAAAGATCAATACTGTGAACTTCAAAGGAAGAGAGGCAATAAGACGGCCGCGTTGGCCGAAGGTGGAGATGGTGAGGCGTTGAAGAGGCCGAGGGATAAGACCAACTCCAAGATGGACAACATACGTGATGCGTCATCCATGGCCTTGCATTAGAATTTGCACGCCATGATGTCTCAAAAGGATGTGAAAGACGAGAAAAAGCGACAAAGCAAGGAGGAGCAAATGAAGCAATACCTGGAGCTTCAAACAAAGAAGCTTGAGATGGAGGAGGCAGCCAAGAAGAGGAAGATCGACATGGAGGAGGCGTCCCGACAGAGACAGCTCGACATTGAGGCCGCCAATGCCTCGGCCAGGCAGAGGCAGCTCGACATTGAGGCCGCCAATGCCTCGGCCAGGCAGAGGCAGCTCAACATTGAGGTCGCCAATGCCGCAACCAAAGCAAGGGAGGTGGCGCTAGCGATCATGAGCGTGAACTTGAGCAAGATGAGCGAGAAGACGAGGAGCTGGTTCGAGGCCCGGCAGAAGGAGATGTTCGACGCTGACGGCCTGAACCGGTGGTCTGTTCGGCTATGGTCGTTCTTTTTGGAGGCTGGCATGGGTGCCGGCCGTTGGCTTTGTGCCGGCGAGAAACCTATTCGTGTCGGAGGTTGGCTGTGTTGCCGGGGATAAAATTATTCATTTTGAAGGTTGGCTGTGTTGCTGGCGAGGTCGTGTAGGCGGGTTATGTTGCCGGTGTGAACTAGGGCCGCTGGCATGAACTGATAAGAAAATAGGCAGTTTTTTGATTAAATTAATCCATGAATAAATCATGAGCATGACATGGACAGCATTGATAACACACTGATTACGATCTAACAGAGCATGTACTACGCATATAGTAGAAACATCTACGCATATCGCTAGTACTGCTACAACAAAAAGAAACACGAGAAGGATAAACGATGTATACCCTTCAATCGGCCACACGGCGGTGGTGGCGGTGGCAGCAGCCGCGGCATCCTCGGCGGCCTTCTTGTCGGCCTCGGCCTTCTCAGTGGTGGCACGGTCGGCGTCGGTCGACATGGTGATGACGAAGGTGATGCGGACGTAGATGAACAAAAGCGAGCAGTCGCGTAATCGCTACCCAAAAACCTAATCGCCCCTCTCCTGTACAGGATCCGGAGAAGCGAGGTTTCGGAGGCCTGCTCTCCGTTAACCGTGTATGTGGTGAACGGGACGGAGTTACCAGCGGCAGCAGCAGCAGAGGAACGACGTGGGCGTGGAGGCGGAGATGCGTTCTTTTTCGTGGCAGCTAGGGTTGGCAGCGTCCCACGTATATATGTGCGGCCGCGCGTGGAGAGACGTGGGCTGAACCCACGTCCAAGTCGGTAGCCCACGATCCGACGTCTCGGATCGTGGCCCTACCTGTCAAAGACTCTCCATTCCTGACCGGCAAAAAGAAGCGCATAGGAGTGAGCTCGGCTCGGCTCAATCCCGCAATCCGCAGCGCGTCATGACGAGGCGTGGCGTGGCGAGGCGAGCGGAGGAGGAGGAGTGCACGAGGGCCTCATTTCTTCTCAAGCTCCAATAGCATGAGGGAGAGGATCCCTTATAAACCACTCCAACTCTCCTTCCATTTCTAGGGTGGGACTAAACTTCCCACCACCTTGTCATGCCACCTACATGGGCCCTTAGAGATCAAATCTGAAATTGTCATATGGGCTCTAGGCCCATCTCATATTTCAACAATGCCCCACCAGATCTCAGGGGCCCACTTTGTCCTTTGTTCCAAACGCTGTTTTGATATACCAACATCTTAATGAAGACCGATTAAGGTTGAGCTCCACCTAGACCAAGTAGTTGCACTCCTTCACAACTGAACAATGGACTATGCCCTGAATTGTCAGTTTGGCGTCAAGAAGTTTCACCACAAGTCTCACTGATACGAGGCTGCCGAAGGCCGACCCCTCGGGTGGAGCATATTAGTCACACTCATGTCCTGTTCATGAGCTTGCTAGAGATCACCCCAATCTCATAGACTGTGACTAGCAGTCGGGCTCATATAGGTGTGTTCCTCCAAAGATCGCTCTGTAGGATAGCATCTTGCTTATGGATATAAGCCTTGGAACACATTAAGACAGTAGTCATCCTTCCATACAGTTTCCGAGAGTATTGAATCTCCAATGGAGTGGGTAATTAAAGTTACTCTCCTCAGTTCACCACTGGCTTGTTTTCCCAGGTCCTACTTCACGGGATCTCCGATCACATAGGTTGGGTTACTACCAAGGCAACTCATGTGGGTCTCATACCCATCTCATTTGATGCGCTATCTATCACAACACGTGAT
This sequence comes from Triticum dicoccoides, assembly GCF_002162155.2. Taxonomy (NCBI): domain Eukaryota; kingdom Viridiplantae; phylum Streptophyta; class Magnoliopsida; order Poales; family Poaceae; genus Triticum; species Triticum dicoccoides. The sequence continues at coordinate 612,500,764 of NC_041390.1, forward strand.
AGCCCTTTAGTAAAGGGATCTGCCAGATTCTTAGCCGTTTGAATATAATCCAATGCTATCACTCCGGAGTTCCTCAATTTTCTGACATCTTTCAATCTCATTCTTATGTGTTTGTTGGACTTCATGTTGTCCTTTGAACTCTTCACCTTGACAATAGCTGTTTGATTGTCATAGTTGATAAGGACGGCCGAAACCGGCTTCTCAACCACTGGCAAGTCCATCAACAGATCTCGAAGCCATTCTGCTTCGCCACCCGATGTGTCTAATGCTGTTAATTCTGCTTCCATTGTCGATCTTGTTAAGATCGTTTGCTTGCAAGACTTCCAGGAAACAGCACCACCTCCAAGAGTAAACATATACCCAGTTGTGGCCTTCATCTCATCAGCACCAGAGATCCAATTCGCATCACTATACCCTTCAAGTACCGACGGGTATCCGGTATAGTGAAGTCCATAGTTTATAGTACCTTTCAGATAGCGCATAACTCTCTCAAGAGCACGCCAATGTACATCACCCGGTTTGGAAACAAGCCGGCTCAGTTTGCTAATAGCAAATGCAATGTCAGGCCTCGTTGCGCTCACTAGATACTGGAGTGAACCAACAATCTGAGAGTATCTCAATTGATCTATAGCTGTGCCTTTAGACTTTTGAATTAGCACACTATGATCATATGGTGTTTGAGATGGTTTGCAGTCCGAATATCCAAAACGACTCAACACCTTCTCAACATAATGGGATTGCAGAAGTGTAATCCCACCTTCATCATCTCTCAATAGCTTGATGTTCAAGATAACATCAGCCACTCCAAGGTCCTTCATCTCAAAGTTCTGAGATAGGAAAGACTTAACTTCCTCGATCAACTTGAGATTAGTCCCAAATATCAGTATGTCATCAACATACAAACACAGTATAACTCCTTCGCCCCCACCATAGTGATAGTATACACATTTGTCGGCCTCATTAACAACAAAGCCAACAGATGTCAATGTTTCATTAAACTTGTCATGCCATTGCTTAGGCGCTTGTCTCAGGCCATACAAAGATTTCACCAACTTACACACCTTTCCTTCCTGACCATCCATCACAAAGCCATCAGGCTGTTGCATATAGATTTCCTCCTTTAGCTCTCCGTTCAGGAAAGCCGTCTTAACATCCATCTGATGAATGAGAATACCATGTGAGGCCGCCAACGAGAGTAATACTCGAATGGTGGTCAGTCTGGCCACAAGTGAATAGGTGTCGAAGAAATCTTCTTCTTCTTTCTGGGCGTAGCCCTTGGCCACAAGCCTAGCCTTATACTTTTCTATCGTACCGTCGGGCCTAAGCTTCTTCTTGAACACCCACTTGCATCCCAATGGTTTGCAACCATAAGGACGTTCAGTAAGCTCCCAAGTCCTGTTAGCCATGATGGAATCCATCTCGCTACGAACTGCATCCTTCCAGTAGTCAGCTTCTGGAGATGCATACGCTTCTGAAATAGAAGTGGGATTATCCTCCACGAGGTATATGAAGAAATCATCACCAAAGGTCTTTACAGTCCTTTATCTCTTACCCCTACCAAGGGATTCCTCATTATCCTCCTCAGGATTTTCATCATGTGTTTGATTATAATATTCCATCGGAATGGCAGGTTCAGGAGTCTCCTCAGATTCCTGTCTAGAAGTGCTTTGTACATCTCTCATGGGGAAAATGTCCTCAGAGAATTTAGCATCTTTAGACTCCATAATTGTACCGACCTTCATGTCAGGTGCCTCAGATTTCACTACTAGAAATCTGTAGCCAACACTATTCATAGCGTAGCCCAAATTAACACAGTCCATAGTCTTTGGTCCAAGCTTACGCTTTTTGGGGATCGGCACATTAACTTTCGCCAAGCATCCCCAGGTACGTAAGTACGAGAGTGTTGTCCTTCTCTTGGTCCACATCTCGTAAGGAGTGATCTCGTTATCCTTTGTCGGAACTATATTCAGGACATGACAGGATGTATTTATAGCCTCCCCCCACCATGCCTTGGATAAATCCGACGTATCTAACATGGTGTTAACCAAATCAGTTAGGGTACGTTTTTTCCGCTCGGCAACCCCATTTGACTGGGGTGAGTAGGGAGGCGTCCTCTCGTGAATAATGTCGTGTTCCGCACAAAAGGCATCAAACTCTTTCGAGAAGTACTCTCCACCACGATCTGACCGGACTCGTTTAATTTTCTTTTCAAGTTGATTCTCAACTTCTGCCTTATAGATTTTGAAGTAGTGTAGAGCCTCATCTTTAGTATTTAACAGATACACATAGCAATATCTAGTGGAATCATCTATCAAAGTCATGAAATATTTCTTTCCGCCTTTAGTCAACACACTATTCATCTCACAAAGATCAGAATGTATGAGTTCCAGTGGCGCCAAGTGTCTCTCCTCTGCTGCCTTGTGAGGCTTGCGAGGTTGCTTGGATTGCACACACGAATGGCACTTAGAACCTTTGGCTAAAGTAAAACTCGGGATTAAATTCGATTTTGCTAGCCGCGTCATAACACCGAAACTAATGTGACAAAGACGTGAATGCCAGACTTCAGATTCATTAACACTCAAATGAATATTGTTCACGACTTTATTACATAGATCTGCAAGAGAAAGGCGGAACATGCCTCCGCATTCATAACCGTTTCCAACAAATAGTCCATATTTCGTAACAACTAATTTATTAGACTCGAATACCAACTTAAACCGTTCTCTATATAGAAGGGAGCCACAAACGAGGTTCTTCTTGATGGCGGGGACATGCTGCACGTTCTTCAGCTGCACGATCCTTCCCGAAATAAACTTCAGATCGACCGTGCCAACACCAAGAACAGAAGCACTCGCGCCATTCCCCATCAGTACGGACCCGTGACCTGTGGCCTGGTAAGAAGAAAACAATGAAATGTCAGCACACACATGAACACCTACACCTGTGTCGACCCACCAATCGGTGGACGGCCAAACTGAAAATACAGCAAATAAATTACCGTACCCAGATGCACCACTCTCATTGTTGCTCACAATCATATTGACAGACTTGGAGTCCTGTCCTTGCTTCTTATACTTGTTTGGGCACTTGTTGGCCCAATGTTCAAGCGAACCACAAGTAAAGCAGCCCTCATCCTTCTTATTCTTCTTGAAGGTCTTCTTACCCTTCTTCTTAAAGTCGGCACTCTGTTGGACACCGTTCTTTCCCTTGGGCTTGTGGGAATTGGAGTTCTTCTGATGCACCATATTGGCCACAGAAGTTCCTTCTACCCCTTTTCCGTGCGAGTCCTTTGCCCTTGAATTCTGCTCAACACTCAGATGGCCTATGACATCCTCCATAGAGAATTCACGCCTCTGATGTTTCAGAGTGGTGGCAAAGTTCCTCCAGGAATTGGGAAGCTTAGCGATTATGCAGCCCGCGACAAACTTGTCCGGTAACTCGCACTTAAGAAGCTCAAGCTCCTTAACAATGCATATTATCTCATGAGCCTGCTCCAATACAGGACGGTTTTCAACCATCTTGTAATCGTGGAACTGCTCTATAATATACATCTCGCTCCCTGCAACGGCAACCCCGAACTTAGATTCGAGCATCTCCCACAAGTCCTTGGCAGACCGCACATGCAAATATGCATCAACCAGCTTATCTCCAATCACGCTCAGAACTGCCCCGAGGAACACGACAGTGGCCTCCTTGAACGCCTTCTCCTGTTCAGAAGCAATCGTTCTTGTGGGAGTCACACCGGCGACCCAGAACACGTTCATGGTCGTGAGCCATAAGGTGGTTTTAGTCTGCCAACGCTTAAAGTACGTCCCCGTAAACGGGGACGGTTTCAGTGCAGCAGCAAAACCAGAATTTGAGAAACTCCTACACAAATTAGGTTTTTGGATTGGTAAGAAAATAGGTAGTTTTTCGATTAAATTAATCCATGAGTAAATCATGAGCATGACATGGACAGCATTGATAACACACTGATTACGATCTAACAGAGCATGTACTACGCATATAGTAGAAACATCTACGCATATCGCTAGTACTGCTACAATAGAAAGAAACACGAGAAGGATAAACGATGTATACCCTCCAATCGGCCACGCGGCGGTGGTGGCGGTGGCAGCAGCCGCGGCATCCTCGGCGGCCTTCTTGTCGGCCTCGGCCTTCTCAGCGGCGGCACGGTCGGCGTCGGTCGACATGGTGATGACGAAGGTGATGCGGACGTAGATGAACAGAAGCGAGCAGTCGCGTAATCGCTACCCAAAAACCTAATCGCCCCTCTCCCGTACAGGATCCGGAGAAGCGGGGTTTCGGAGGCGTGCTCTCCCGTTAACCGTGTACGCGGTGAACGGGACGGAGTCGCCGGCGGCAGCAGCAGCAGAGGAACGACGTGGGCGTGGAGGCGGAGATGCGTTCTTTTTCGTGGCGGCTAGGGTTGGCAGCGTCCCACATATATATATGAGGCCGCGCGTGGAGAGACGCGGGCTGAACCCACGTCCAAGTCGGTAGCCCACGATCCGACGTCTCAGATCGTGGCCCTACCTGTCAAAGACTCTCCGTTCCTGACCGGCAAAAAGAAGTGCATAGGAGTGAGCTCGGCTCGGCTCAATCCCGCAACCCGCGGCGCGTCGTGACGAGGCGTGGCGTGATTTATTCGAGAATTTGCGTTTGAAAAAAGATGCGGAAATGATGCGTTCGCGCGTTGGATGCACGGCCACCGCATCCTAAAAATGACCCGGACACGACCCCATTGCCCGCCCCAAACGGACAGAATTCGGACCATACGGACGTTCGTTTGAAGTCGTGCGCTGGAGTTGGCCTCACCACCCACGAGCCGATGAAGCCTCCCTCGCCCGTGACGCAGGACCAGCTCCTGCTCCGGCTGCCGCTGCTTCATCTCGTCGCTGTCGGTGGCCTTGTCAATCGACGGCATGGTGGATTGGTGGCTGGTGACCAGGAAGGTCAGCCGATGCAAGCTTGCTGCTTAACAAACTACACGAGCCAGCAGTACGAGTTTGCGTTTGCATATGCTGCTGTGGGTTGAGCATGTGTGTTCTGTCCGGTTAACGTGCTCCACTATTTATACTGGACAGCAGTGGCACGATGCCACCGTTGCACGACACAGCACAACAAAACTGCGGTGCAATACTACCTGGACTGGACTGGAGTCTGGAGTGCGTGAGCGGAAAGGTGAGGGGAGGCTCGTCTGTAGGTCGCAGCTCGTTTGTTTATGGAGTGATACAGCCAGCCATCCATCGACTGAATATTCAGGGGCGTGACACGACCCGATGGGTGGGTTTGGGGCTCAGCCGACATTGGAGCAGCCCGGCAGATTCCGTTTCCGCGAACCGAATCCTTCCCACTGCCACGGAATGGCCCACGACCTCACGCGTCATCGTCGCATGACAAAAGCTATGCTGGTTTTCTCGGTGTTGCATATACCATTGAAATGTCTTGGATTTGAGTTGACTTCCCTTCGGGTAAAGGTGTATACGTTTTTTTTATAGCCACCGTCTCGTAATGGGTCTAACTTTATTAACTCTTTAAAATCGAATATTGTCTTTGCAGGCCGAGCGCCATGTAACTCGGTTTTGAAAATTTTGAATTTTGTCAAATTTCATATTTCCTACATTTCAAAAATTTCTGTAAAAAAACACATGTATACATGAAGGCTTAACACACATGTGTGTAAATTTTCAGGGTAAAATACGTTGAAACAAGGGCTGTGCAAAAAAGAAAAATCTGAGACTTTTTAACACATGATACTATTTATCCTCCCAGGCTATGAATTTGTCTTTTTTATACATATCGCATTTCAATATTTGTCTTTTTAACACATGATATTTTTCAGATTTTTTCGAAACCGAAAAAATTGAATTTTGATTTGTTTTTAAAAGAAGGCCTCCACGGAGGCCAAGAGCCAAACGTCTGTTCTCCTTTAAGGTGTCCTTTGTTTGCTAAAAGAACCATTGAAGAAGCTATCTACAGCCTAAAATATAAGCTTCTGAAATGGAACTATGAGTGCCGTCATCCATGAGGTACACGAGGAAATCATCAACAAAAGACTTTGCAGTCATCTATCTCTTGCTATTAACAAACTTTGCCTCAGTTTCCAAAAAAAAAGGGTTTACACTTGCAGAAAGACACAATTCCACGATGAATCCCAAAAAATCCCAATTCCTTCTTCAGAAGAGGTCCTCTTCTTCTCCTCCCGCTTTGCTCTGTTTATCATTTTGAACCCAAATGACATTATCATCATTCATTACATAAATAGTACTCTCTAAGTTTACAAATACAAAGTGTTTTGAATATTTCAATATGGACCATATACGGACTAAAATTAGTGAACAAACACATTAAAATGTGTCTATATACATCCGATTCACCAAAAAATTAAAACATCTTAAATTTGTGACAGGAGGAAGTAATATTTACATGCTACATTTTATACTTATAGAAATACACAATTCCATGTTGAATCTAAAAATCTTGATTTCTTGTTAATCTTCTTCTTTCGTTCCTCTTTGCACAGTTTATTTCATCAGATAGACTTGTCCCTTGTTCTGTTACAAGTAGGCACGCTTTGGCGCCAGGGGATCAACGGGCAGAGGCAGGTGGCCCTTTTTCTGCAAGCACGTCACCGTCTCATACAAACTTTCCCTCAGTGGACTGAACTCCAATCCCAGCCCCTGAGCCTCCGGTTGGAGAACTTGTAGGGCTTCGCCATTGGCTTTCCATCGTCTTCGCACCTGCCATGCCACCCCAACAAAATCCACCATGAGCAACCAATCAAATAGGTTGAAATATAAGGTCAATCGATATGGCCATCGATTATCATACGTACTTGGCGGTGATGTGGTACTGCGAAAAGAGCTCGCTGAGGAGCTGGAGGAAGTGTGTGCGATGCAGCACAGCGCCGATGCAGAGGTAGCGGCCGCAAGCCTCGGGATGCTCATAGACAAGGACGTGGGCGTGGGCGACGTCGCGGGCGTCGGTGTAGGCGGCGACGGCGTTGGGGTAGGTGGGCTTGGCGCCGGTGAGGTAGCGGGCGACATGGCTGCTGCTGAAGTTCTGCAGTGCACACGGAGATTGGTAAGTTCAGTTCAGTCGTGACGGGGGAAATGAGCTTGTTCTTACGCCTGTGCTTTTGCAGAAGTCGTAGTCGCTCCAGGTAAGTACGCGACCCTTGCAGAAAGCCTGAAACTTCAAGAAGTAAGCAGAGTAGAGGAAGTGAACTGACGGGGTCGTTGGATACTGGCGAGGCGACGTGGAAGACGCCCTTGCAGCCGCGGAAGGCGGCGCGGAGGCCGTCGTAGTCGAGGACGTCGGCGCGGCACAGGGTGAGCCTCTCCTCGGCGCCCTGCAGGGCCAGCAGGTGCGCGTTCTTGCGGTCAGCTGCAGAAACCACTCCAGCATTAGATGTGCTACATAATTGGGCAAGATCGATCATGGAGCAACGCACGGTGTAAGTAAACTGTGACTTACCGGGGTCCCTGGTGGTTCCCCTGGCGCGGTAGCCACGGAGGAGGAGCTCCTTGACGACCCAGGAGCCGATGAAGCCTCCGGCCCCGGTGACGCAGACCAGCTCCTGCTCCGGCCGCCGCTGCTTCATCTCGCCGTTGTCGGTGGCCTTGTCAATCGACGGCATGGTGGATTGGTGTCTGGTGACCACGGTCCACGGTGGTCAGCCGATGTGTGGATGCTAGCTTGCTTCTTACTAACAAACTACACTGGCTAGCAGTACCAGTCTGCGTTTGCTTGAGGCTGCTGCTGATCAGTGGGTTGAGTTTGTGTGTTCTGTCCGGTTAACGCGCTCCACTATTTATACTGAAAAAAGTAGTGGCACCGTTGCACGACAGCACAACAAAACTGCGATGCGATGCAATACTACCTGGGCTGCACTGCGTGTGCGGGAAGTCGAGGGGAGGCTGCAGCTCGTTTTGTTTTGTTTATGGAGTGATACAGCCAGCCAGCCAACGACTGAATATTCAGCGGCGCGACCGGATGGGCGGGTTTGGGGCTCAGCCGACATAGGACTAGGAGCACGGCAGATTCCGTTTCCGCGAAGCGAATCCTTCCTGCTGCCACGGAAAGGTCCACCACCTCGCGCGTCATCGTTCCTTCCATGACAAAAACTATGCTGGTTTTCTCCGCCCAGTATGTCTTGGACTTGACTTTCCCTTGTGGTAAAGGTGTATATGTGTTTGTTTATAGCCACCGTCACGTAATGGGTCTAACTTTGTTAACTCTTATAGTGTAATTTGTCCGCTAAAAGAACCACTAGAGGAGCTACCTGTAGTAGCCTAAAATATTTTGAAGGGGATGAAAACTGATGCTACTTTTGATAAATCGGGTACTTGGATGAAAAAATGTTAAATGAGGCAATTAGGATGAAAAACAACAAAGTAGGGGTAAAAAAATTAAAATTCACTCAAAAATAAATTATGATGTGATAAGAATATTGCAAGAGAAACATCCGATCTATTTATAATCAATTATGACAGTACAAAAACACTAGAGATAACAAAAAAAATATCCCAAATGATAAATGTCACACATGTGGCGCGAAGCAATTCAGTCCTGACGTGTTTTACAACTAAAAAAGTTGCCATTCAAAAAAACCAAAGAAACTGAAACTTGCCATCTGAAGAGGAAGTTGTCAGTTGCCATCCTCGTGTAAACTTGCCATAAAAAAAGTTCAGAATTGCCATGTGTTCATGCGACACGTGTGTCACTTATAAGGGTCCAAAAATATAACAAGGTCCATGGAGGCGGGGCGTCATCATCGCCCTTCCCACACTTGAGCGGCTCAAACCTTATGGCAGTAGACAGTCGAAACAAGTTATCGTGCTAAGGCTTTATAGGACCAACGCACCTGAGCAGTAACCATCGCTGATGAAGAGAGTCATATATCGAATAGTCAGAATGTTCTCTCAACCAACCAACCAATGGTGATCGGAGTCCATCGAATAGTCAGAATGTTATCTAATGTTGAACAATCAGTTTCTTCATCCAGACCTCGGCTGACTCGAGGGTTATTGTCGAAGTTATACCTACGGGGTAGGACAACATATGTAAATGGTCATGCCAAGGGCCCATGACCATCAGGAAAACGGTGCAACAGATAATGGGCCAAGGGGCAACCTTTCCAACCCATTGGAGACATAACCTAAGATATC
>NC_041390.1:612510282-612513880 GCF_002162155.2 Triticum dicoccoides
TCCATAGCCCAACAATCAGATCCTCGACCCATGATGGATAAGACCCAACAATCGGTAGTCACCAAGACAACAACAGTCGGGAAGCTTACAGTCGGGTGTGCCATAGGATACCATGACCCCCACTATGCATTCATTACTATCATTACACAAAGGTGGTATAATCTAGTTAAATGCGACCGTTACAAGTAATAAGTGCAATGTATAGTGGGTCATGCATGTGACCATTAATAGCTTTAATACCAGCCAGTTTTGAACCCCTCTTAGCGCACTCTATATAATCTGGAAGGGGGCATCGGTATGAGGGTTGAACTCTCTCACATTTAATCATGAGAAAAGTTTGAAAACTACACCATACTTCAACCAAACATGCATGGATAAACTTGGCAGCCCAAACCGAACTAAACCTATTGATATTCCAGTCAACCCAACCAAAATCAAATCTACTTGACTTTTCACCCAAACCAAACTAAAACTGAGTGTCCATCTGTGGGTTGGAACCATTTCCTGAAATGGTTTGAGAACCATCTGTGCAACATGAGACATTAAAATCTCGCAAAAAGAGACAATAATGATGCCCTCTCCCGAACGTGCTCACGACGGGTGAGCGCGCCTAGCGGCGGCGCCCGATCTCCTCATTCCGGCCACCCCTGCATCCACCTCGGCTGGTCCGTGATACCCCATCGCACCCTCTCTCCTCAAGCCGGAGCTCTGCTCCCTCGTGCTCCCGGCCATCCGTGTGCGCCATGGCAGTCACGGACGTGGCCGGAGCAGGTCGATCTGGCCAGCGGCCATGGCCTATCGTATTGTGGTTAACAATGAGACCTAAGAATCAGTTTAATAACCAGGTGAGAACTGTAGGTTTAACTAAAAGCGGAATCATACCTGTTCATACCCGTACCTGACCATACCCAGCCGCTTTGTACAAGAAACCAAATTAAACCCGCCTGTTGTCAAATTGAACCCATTTATACCCGAGCCAAACAAAACTACGAGGCAAAACTGACCCAACAGACCCGGTTTAGATAAAACTATTCTCAGATTTACTCACACTGTACCTGCGCCAACAAAAAGATCACCACACAGGATTAGGGACCTTCACTGTTGAGGACCCGAATTTGCATAATTCCTTCTGTGTACTCTCATCCATGACATTGTGCATTAGAGATTTGGTCTTTGCAACACCTCTTGATCCATCCAAATCAAATTTGACAGCCATCTAACACATAATCAGGGGATAACTACCTAAAATACCATATTGAGCCATTCTTCTTTCTTCCTTTTAGAACAATGATATGTAATTTTTGATTTACTACATAGTATAAAAAATTATAAATAAGATATAAATCAATAAAAATCTTTGATAAAAAAAGTAAACCTCTTCCATGTCTCCAATAATGATATAGTAGAAGACAACATCTTGGAGTGTTGGACTAGCCTCATATGTTTTAATGAGTTGTATGAGTAGTACACCCAAAAACGTGGCAGCTTAAGGCCGGTGAGCACACCATGGTTGGAGACACAACTCTTCAACAAAATATTTTCAATCCGTCGCTCAATCGCTCCACCATTGTTGAAAATACCAACAAGTGTTATTAGATGAGTCATGAGAACTGCTAGCTCCATGGAGTTACAATGGCTAATGCAACTAAGGGGAGCAAGTAAGTCCTCTATAAGTTTGATACGACACCATCATCACAATTCAGATGTTGTTCTAAACATTTGCAGTAAAATATCTTTAGATGTACTATAAACTACGATCGTGTACTCTTTATACTCTAGTAGTGAGTACTGTAAGCTCTATGTGATAATGTATTTTGAATTACTTCATATTATAAATAATTGGGAAGCTAGCGAGGCTGAAGTGAACATATAAATTACTCATAAAACTTATGAAATTAATTGATGCCCAAGAAGCAAAACTTTTTGTTATCAATAGAATGTGAAAACCAAAAGCAGTGCAGAGCCACCAAATAACGCGACGCCGAGCCACAAGATCCTCTGAGAGAACTGGCCTACTCGGAAACTCTACCATTCAACACTACAAAACACATACATCACCGACCAGCACATGCTTCTCTCTCCCTTGCACGTTGTTCGAACTTTCTTCCATTGTTGGCCACAAGGTCAGATTTATTGACGACCATCAGTGCGAACCTCCATCTTTGTGATTGGCTGAGAGAGAAAACAACACGAGGAACGAAAAACACACACAATTAACTTCAACTTTAGCGTCTTTCTTTACTGAAAAAATGGTCCAACAATCGGCTTCACAAACCACAGGAAAACATCTACCATTTCAATATGGAGAGGATAAAGTATTTCAAGACCACGAACAAGCCTATGCATATGCATGTTCGGCACAGAAATGCCGATGAAGAGTGAAAATATATTTAAAATGATATTTCATTATAGAAAAACTCCTCCTGAGAATTTGACAACAATGTGTTTTTAAACACGCTTAAAAGTGCAAACACACACTCACGCTTACATATCATCTACCAAAGAATGGAGTGGCCAATTATTAATACTCATGCCATTCGAAAGCATAAAGTTGTAGTTTGACCATCATAATTTCATGCTTTGACTATCAATGTTATAGAACAAAACAATATCTAGTATTTAAGTCTACAAATTGTTTTTTCCGTTATACTCGTTTTGAAATTCTCCATGTGGAAGTGTTCCATTGGTATAGATTTATGTTTACAAAACACCAAGACATAAAAATTATCGAACAAATGACATAGTGTAGTTGTTTCAAGTTGCTAGACATTGCTACATTAACTATTAAATACCATCTACTTTCGCAAAAAAAACTATTAAATACCATCTTCAAAATCAAACAAAATAGGGCAATTAACATTGTATAAATCTTTAGATATTGAAGGTGCTAAACTTAAAGTTATATGCATTCTCTTGGATCGGATTGATTTTATAGTAATAGTTATCTAATAATAAGAGGAAGAGGAGTAGAAATGTTTTCTAAATTTAGGCACTGTTTCCATATTCCACAACAAATTTAATTGCATGTGCTCTAGTTATTGCATATCTAAGTGAGTGAATCAAGCATAAAGAGAAAAAGAAAAAAGAAAAAGAAAATATCCAGATGAATCTCAACGTAAGATCAATGACATAAGATTTAGATGTGCAATACTTACATCACATCTAGATGTGCTTTAGGAAAACTGTTTGATAAAATAACTTCTGGTCGTACGTCATCGGCGTTTTTACAGAAAAGTCCCTCTGTAATTTAGTATTCAACCCGCAGTCCTTTATTAAGTGAGAAAAACGTTTCGTCCAGGCTGTTTTCCAAAACTCCCCCTATAGTTTCCAATATTCAACCCACGGCCCACAAGAAAAAAAAGAACACAGGCTCTCCCTCACCTCCCGATCCCAGCTGCCAGGAGGCGACCGACCCCGGCGACGCTCGATCCGGTGCCGCGACGCCCGCCGGTCGCCGCCGGCGAGCACAACACCCTGCACCACCATTAAGCCTCAGATCCTCCTCTCCCCCACGCGGCCGAGCTCATCACTGTGCGCCGCCCAGGAGGGCTGGCGTTCGATGCAGAACGACAGTGGACGGAGCTTGCAGGGCCCGGAT
>NC_041390.1:612514055-612515140 GCF_002162155.2 Triticum dicoccoides
TGACTCGGACGAAGGCCGGAGCGCGCTTCCCGGTCGGCTCCATGGCGGCTCCTGGGCAGAAAGGAGATAGGGAGGTGAGGGAGAAAGAAGGGACAATGATGAGCTCCAGACAGAAAAGGTTAGGCACTTGGTATAAGCCTATCATTTCCTGAATCTTTCAACTTTGACGCTTAAATTGTTTGTCCTGATGTGTTTCCAGAATCTCCTACTGCAAAAGATTGATGGTCAGATCAAGTGTATTAATGAAATTTTGCAACATGATGTCTCTTGATCTTAAGAAAACATTATATGAAGTTCATCCCAGCTTTGTTGAATTGGAAAGAATCAAATCCATGAGTATAAGTGATAGCACACTTGATAGGCTTGCAGGAAAAGTTCATGCACTAAATCAAGAAAAGAAACAGAGGCTCCGTTCATGTTAGTCATTTAACAAAAGTATGGGTCTCTGTGTATCTTTAACGTATTTACCTTAGTCTATATGTTTTACTGTTGACCTCCAGTATGGGCCTGTCATTGTGTTTGAGTAGTTGACCTGATAATATGATTCAGCTTAGCAAATCATATCATGATTTATTTTTTCTGAACTGCCGAATATGTTGTCTTGCTTGTCACTCTTATGATTCAATGTACCTATACATTTAATAAAAGCAGGAGCATGCATCTACCTTAGTTCAATGCTTTCACCTTAGCATATATTGTTTTACTATTTGACCTCCAGCATGCCAGTCATTGAATTTCAGACTTGACATTATAATGCGATTCAGCTTAGCAAAGCATATCATGAATTTTTCTAAACCTTTTGTAGTTCGATTTATTTGAGAGTGGCGTTTTGGCTCCTAGGTGCATATGCACCCATTGTCGAAATCCAAATTCCTAGAAGTTGAAAAATTCGAAACAAAAATCCCGCGTGTATATCCGGACATTTTATGTGCGTTCACAAGGTTTCGATGAAAAACGACGTTTTTTGTGGCTTGTGTAAAAAAGACAATTTCTGATGCTTCATTCTAACTATTCACGAGGCATTTCTTTATCTTTTTTACACAAGCCACAAAAAACGTCGTTTTTCACTGAAACCTTGTGAACGC
>NC_041390.1:612515699-612530738 GCF_002162155.2 Triticum dicoccoides
AGAGAGTGGCGTTTTGGCTCCTAGGTGCATATGCACCCATTGTCGAAATCCAAATTCCTAGAAGTTGAAAAATTCGAAACAAAAATCCCGCGTGTATATCCGGACATTTTATGTGCGTTCACAAGGTTTCGGTGAAAAACGACGTTTTTTGTGGCTTGTGTAAAAAAGACAATTTCTGATGCTTCATTCTAACTATTCACGAGGCATTTCTTTATCTTTTTTACACAAGCCACAAAAAACGTCGTTTTTCACTGAAACCTTGTGAACGCACATAAAATGTCCGGATATACACGCGGGATTTTTGTTTCGAATTTTTTAACTTCTCGGAATTTGGATTTCGACAATGGGTGCATATGCACCTAGGAGCCAAAGGCAATTACCGGATTTATTTGGTTTATGCCATTCCATTATGATTTACATACACTATACTCCCTCCGTCCGGTGAAGAGTGTACGTTTGCGTTTAAAATTTGTCCCCAAAAGAGTGTACTTCTATCTTCCCAATGCATTTTAAAGTATTTTCTCTCATCACACGGTAATCAAGACCAATATCATTCTATACATAGTCTTCTTAATTTCTACATGCATTTAGTTCATTCGGGGTTGGGTAATTAAAGAGGAGAGAGATGGTGGCTTGCATCTTCCCAATGCACTTTTTACCCCACTCCATAATTTCTCCTAAAATTTCTAGACGTACACATTTCACCGGACGGAGGGAGTACATGACATGGTTTGCCATCCTAATTCAGTTTTATTCCTGACCAGTGTATGGTTTACTGACTTGTGCACTTTAGCATGCTTTTCTTTCAACTTCTGCTAAATATTGTTCCATATTTCTTTGTATCAAGGACCCACATTGTTGAAATTTGCATTATCTATTGCAGCTACAAGATCTTGGAAGCACAATCATTGAGTTATGGAGTCAAATGGACACACCATTAGATGAACAGAAATGCTTTGATCATGTTACTTCTTTGATTTCAAACTCACAAAATACAGTGATGCCCCAAGGATGCCTTGCACATGACCTTATTAAGAAGGTTAAAGTTGATTCTTGATTGTCTATTTATCTGCTTATTTTCTTTGTATTTTCCTCAAGCTAATTTCTTTAAATTATACTAATTGTCATGTGAAATTCCTTTCCCACGTTGTTTAGGTAGAGGTTGAAGTCAAGAGACTGAAGAATTTGAAAGCTAGCAAAATGAAAGAGCTTGTCTTAAAGAAAATTACTGAGCTTGAAGAAATCTACAAAAGTGTTCACATGTATATTGACAGAGTGACAGATTCTCACTGAACTTATTGATTCTGGTTCACTTCTTTCCCATGCTTTTCATCCTGAAGATACATAACTAAAGTTATTATATACAGTTTTGTTTCCATTAAGAACTACCCGATGCATGATTTAACTGGTGTTCCTTATTTATATAAGGTTGCCGTTTCTGTCTCATCTTAAAATTCTGTGAATTTCGTAGTCAAATGCAATGGTAGGTTCTGCAACTGTCTTTCAACTTTGTGCCTTCTAAGTATCAGCTTGAATATTTAGGCAGATCAATTTGGATACAAGAATTGAATAAGCCCTTATGAAAACTAAAAGGGAAAAAATATTGCAAGTCATTGCGTCTCTCCTTCAGAGGAGGATTGCACATTCATGCTCTAGGATTTTTTTACTGAGCTCAAGGTTGTGAACTATTTATTTGCATTTCTTTGGTAGTGATATTTGGTTAAACTGGAGATCCTAGCTATAGAACATCAACGGTGTAAAGTATATGTATTGCTGCTCAGAGGTTCTGTAGATACATCTTTACTGATTTTTCATCTTTATCATGTATGCTTCAATTCCTGCATGCCAAATAAACGTAAGTCATGTACTAATACTTTATCGTACCATTCCTTTTGATGTTAGATGTACAACAGTTTTATGCTCAAATAAAGATATAGTATATGAATACAAATTAGTTGCTGGTTATACCTTCATGATTTAGTTTTCCAGTTAAATGTAGTCTTGTGCTCGTGTGATTGAAAACTAAGAATGGAAAGGTGAAGCTGCACATCAGACTAGAGTACATGCTATGTGCATACACTCTGCCCCTCCTCTGTTTCCATTACTTTGAGCTACAGGAAAGGGAAATTAGAGGTAGATGAAGTAGCATATGGGGGTAGCACTCACCTTTCCCTGTGAGCTTGCATCGAGCTCCAAACTTCAAGTGAGTCTTCACGAGCTTGTGCTGTATCTTGGGGTACCAGCTGACCGGTGACCGCCCCTGCACGCGATGTTGTTCGGCGGGGAACAGCGGCATGGAGCAGCTGCCACAACTTAGGATCGGGCTTTGGCGCGCCAGACGCAAGCGGTGCTACCCGCAATAGCTCTCACCTTGCTGCCGGCGACGGCGACGGTGTCAGACGGCAGACTGCATCTCATCTTGTGTGAATCGTCTCTGAGCTCGAACTAGGGGGAACATAGGCATGGGAGCAGCTGCCACAACTTAGGCCCAGGCTTGGACGCGCCGGATGCGGGCCGTGGTACCCGCAAGGGATCCCCACTTGCCGCCAGCGACGGCGATGGCCCCGGACGGCGGACTGGCATCTCACGGTCTCACTTTGTGGGAAACGCCTCATGGAGGTCGACCTGAGGCAGCTAGAAGAGTCCAGGAGATAAGGTAAGTGAATGGAAAGAAAAACAAAATATGCCGTTTCTGTGGTGGGCTGACCACAACACGTGTTGGTCCGGCTGACCACAACACGTGTTGGTCCGTTTAACCACAACACGAATTACTTGATTTCACCTGGCTGGCTGGTTCAATTTTGGTATTATATTTTCCCCCGCTTGCCTTAATCTATATTCACTTTGTTGATATTGAATTGGTCTTAGTGTTAACATCAACAATGGTTATTCGGTTTCGTATTACTTTAGACATAATTTGCTTCAACTATGGCATTTTGTATTTTCCTTTTAAATTGATATGGAACATTGGAAACCCAGCCATGGCGGCAGTGGCGTAGACCTTCATTTAACTCCCCAACGCCATGTCTCAGCAGAACAAAGCGGATGGATCATCCGCTCCACATGTGATGGTGATATACATGGGCTTTTTAAATAGACTTTTAAACACGGCCTTCTCTCTGTCGGGCGGCACCATCCTGCTGCTACCTGACTGTGGTCGTGGTGGTGTGCGTCATCAGCACCGCAATAATAATCGGTGATCCAGAATCAAAATCATATCAGAAGAGAAGATATTGCCCCGGACAAGAAATGTCAATGACGTGATTTTTTTTTCACCCGCTGCAACGCACGGGCATGTTTACTTAGTAGTCTTTCTCTAATAATAAAGCACGGATTGACTTTGTCGGATTCACCGTCATACTATGCTATTTTGTAAAAAAGACCTTGTTATTTTATGTAATTAACTCACATGTTATGTTTATGTTTATAAGTGGTAGAAGAACGTTTCGATTTTTTATCAGAGAAAAATGTGCGTTGATAGGGAATCAAACTCAGCACCACGGCCTCAATCATAGGCTCGCAAACCAACTAAGCTAGCTATAGGCTCGCAAACCAACTAAGCTAGCTAAAGATCATGCATAGCTACAGATTCTACGTAATTTAAGCGGGGCATGGATCTGTGTTTGACAGGACTTGGGACAAAAACACTGCCCCTTTTCGACAGAAAATACGGCCCAAATGACACGCCGTTGGAGGCCTGCCTTCCCGATCAAATTGGGCCAGCTAAATAATCCAAAAAATGGTTTGTCTTGTGAAATCGATCACGATCAGCGCCCTAACGTCCAAGGGCCACAACCAACTGAGATAACATAAATCCCTAAAAAACTAAGGTAACATATAACTTCATGAGAAGTTCTGGTTCATTTTGCACTTAAATAGTCCCACCTCGCTTTTTTACATTGAATTTCATCAATTCATATACGTTCCAAGTTGCTCTGGATCCACGAGCGGGATCGGGACAAACAAAGAATAAGAACGGATCTACAAAAATCACATGAAGAAATTAAAGAAAATATGATATGATTCCTGGGATTGAGGGGCTGTCATGCATTCCTAAACAATGAAGCTGCACCCGATTGATTGGGCACTGATCAAATGAAAAAAATAAAGAAAATGTGAATCACAGTAATCGCATAGGAGGACCTAACTAAAGCAGGAGACAACAATTTGAGTATTAATTAACCCCAACAATGTGGGGCTGCATGGAATTTTAGCAGCAGCAGGCATGGATTTTAATTGTGCCCTTTTTTTCCTCATTGTATTTGCATATACAATTCTTACTAAACTAGCCCTAATATTTTTTTTCGGTTACAACGGATGACATGTGATGTGTTGCTTGCACGTACTGTCCTTACCAAATTTGAGACAATTTTAATTTCTCTCATTGTAACACACTAGCAGTTATGTTTACACATACAATCCTTATTAAATTCACGTTAATTTTTTGCTAGTGATCAACAATGATGTAGACTCGACTAGATGGCGAGTCGTTCGTCGGCCCGATCTTTCACGATACTAGCAGCAACAAGAAATTCCGGTCGAGCAAAGATGCAAGACCGTAAGAACGAAATCTTGCGTCAAGTAGATTGAATCGACTCCACGCACAGCAGCAACAAAATACTCACGGATCAGCAACGAAGACGATATTTGGTGTCCCTCGACATGGAACGTTTTCTGTAACTTTATTGACTCACCATTTAAGAAAAACCAATCTGCGTTACATGGCCGAAGCCAGCCATATTTATAGGCGATCCTGAGCTCACAAACCGACCTGGACTCTATCCTAACGTGCAAAACACTCACGTGCAAAACAAAGAGAAGAAAAACTAGGACTCTCTCTCTCTCAACCATATAACTAGGACTTTCCTAATAAAATAATCCGGCAACGTTGTTAATCATGCAGGATCACGCCTAACCAAAATAGATCACGCAGGATCTAAACAACCAATACAAGACCGTACCATAGCGGTTTCTATTCGGATGAAACTTACTAACAAAAACTAAAAAAAATTAGGCTACTTGAATTGGAATAGCACCGACCAATGTCCAACTTGGAGTACGAAAATTTGGCGTGACTTCTTCAGCTGGTGGTTCTGATGATGGTACTTTCATTGTAATTTGGCCAATGGTCAAACTATTTGATTTGATAACTTGATCTCTTTTTGCACCTCTGGTCACATCATCCCCTCCTCCTTGAAACAAAACCGTCCTCGGTTTTGCGGGAGATTTCATTGACTTCTTCAGTGAAGCAGTTGTGTCCACCATGATTTCTCCCATAAACATAGAACGCAGAACATGTCGTCTTCCGGCTTTCCAAAAAGAGTATGTATTGGACCGTCCCTCATGTGTGGCATGACGGTCATATTGCCACGGTCTCCCCAACAATAAATGGCATGCATCCATCGGCAATACATCACAAATCACTGTATCAGTATAGTCACCAACCGAAAAATTGAGACGCACCTTGTGAGTAACTTTCAGTTTCCCCGACTGATATAACCATTCGACGCAGTGGGGTTGTGGGTGCTTCCAGGTAGGCAAAGCTAAAGCATCCACCAAGTCCTTGCTAACCGCGTTGGTGTAGCTTCCTCCATCTATGATCAACTTACAATTAGTGTTGTCGATTTTGCATTGAGTTTGAAAAATATTCCATCGCTGCCCCTTATCCTCAATGCGATCTTCTTGCACCCGTTGCACCATCAAAGACGGATATGATTCTGCAGCTTCGAAACTCGCAACCATATTTTCAACATCTTCAGATTTTTCACCAGAAGTGTCAGAAACTGCCTCTTCATCACTAGAGGATGCATAGCCATCTCTCGTGAGCAACATTCTTTTCTCATTAGGACATTCACGCTTCATATGTCCCCTTCCTCCACACTTGAAACACTCTATGTCACTAGTGCGTCCGGTCGGCTGTGCACTAGAATCAACCATCGACAGTCCTGATTTTGAAGCATCCTTTTGCACGGAACCATGAGAGCGATTTGATGATGTTGCCCTGGAGCTAGGACCGACATCCTCACTCTTATACTGCGAGTGTCGCCATGTGTTCAAAGTGGTACTGGGAACAATGTTGACTTGGCGTCGCTTAATCTGTTGTTCCGCACGCACAGCTTGGTGCACAAGATCTTGTATGTTGTAGTAGACCACCATCTCAACACGATCCTGCACCTCGATATTTAGCCCGTTAAAGAAACGAGCCATAGTCGCCTCCGGATCCTCCGTTGTCCCTGTACGTATCATAAGCAATTCCATCTCCTTGTAATATTCATCAACACTCATATTACCTTGAGAGAGCCGCTGCAACTTGTTGTACATGTCTCTTTTATAGTGCTCAGGAACAAAACGTCGCCTCATGAATTCTTTCATACCTCGCCAAGTCGTCGGCTGATGTCTTGAACGACAAATTTGATTCCACCAAATTAGCGCGTATCCGGTGAATTCAATTCCAGCAAGTTGAACTTTCTTCTCCTGCTATAATGATGGGCATCAAAAATTTGATCAACACGCATCTCCCACTCCAAATAGCCTTCTGGTTCGCACTTGCCGGAGAACGAAGGGATTGAAATTTTTATGCGCCCAATTCCATCATCCAAAGGCACACGCACAGCTTGACCAACTCGGTCATGCACTCCACCACGAATGGATGTTTCGGGACGAGGCTCATAGTGTCGTGGTCGTGGCGCGTACCCCGCGTGGTCAATGCCATCACCAAAACCATCATCTCCAGCATGAGGGTGTGCCGCCAGACGGCGATCATGCACGCCAGCATATCCGTCGCGAGCTGGTGGTGCATAATACAGTGGAGCAGCCGGAGCAGTCTGTGGTGGTGCAGAAGTCGCTGCCGGCATATTGATGATGTCTGCCAAACCATCGAACCGAGTGATCAGGACATCTATCCTTTTGCCGAGCGCGTCATGACATTGCTTGATGTAGTTGCATGTGTGGTCAAAACCATCCTGAATATTTTGAGGAATATCATCCGCATACACTGGACGCACTATTTCCTCAGAATCAGCAGCAACCTCGTCACCCTTGTCGGCCGAGGTTGACATCTTAATCAACACAGTACCGTGAACAACCTTAGCTCTGAATACCACTTGATGTAGACTCGACTAGATGGCGAGTCGTTCGTCGGCCCGATCTTTCACGATACTAGCAGCAACAAGAAATTCCGGTCGAGCAAAGATGCAAGACCGTAAGAACGAAAACTTGCGTCAAGTAGATTGAATCGACTCCACGCACAGCAGCAACAAAATCCTCACGGATCAGCAACGAAGACGATATTTGGTGTCCCTCGACATGGAACGTTTTTTGTAACTTTATTGACTCACCATTTAAGAAAAACCAATCTGCGTTATATGGCCGAAGCCAGCCATATTTATAGGCGACCCTGAGCTCACAAACCGACCTGGACTCTATCCTAACTTGCAAAACACTCACGTGCAAAACAAAGAGAAGAAAAACTAGGTCTCTCTCTCTCAACCATATAACTAGGACTTTCCTAATAAAATAATCCGGCAACGTTGTTAATCATGCAGGATCACGCCTAACCAAAATAGATCACGCAGGATTTAAACAACCAAAACAAGACCGTACCATAGCGGTTTCTATTCGGATGAAACTTACTAACAAAAACTAAAAAAAATTAGGCTACTTGAATTGGAATAGCACCGACCAATGTCCAACTTGGAGTACGAAATTTGGCGTGACTTCTTCAGCTGGTGGTTCTGATGATGGTACTTTCATTGTAATTTGGCCAATGGTCAAACTATTTGATTTGATAACTTGATCTCTTTTTGCACCTCTGGTCACATCAAACAATATCTTATAATAGGCATATGTTTATGGGAAAAATAAATCTCAATGTTACAATTTCGTGAATATATCCATCTCTAAGAGGGCTACTGTGTTAGTTTAATGAGCCTAATGTAAAATTAGGGTGATGCATCGCATCAGTCCCACCAGGCCACCACTTGGTTCTATATAGCAAAGGGCCCGACAAGGAAGGAATGAGACACTCGGAACGAAGAAGAGTCAAACATTGTCGATATAAGTCCTAGTAACTCCAGAGCGCGACATCAGCTCCGGCTCCGCCGTCGGCGCAGTCTCCATTGTCCCAGTACTGCCCGGTGGCCATGGTAGGCGGTGGCTCCATGAGCAGGCCCTGCGCAAGGTTCGCGTAGTAGTACGTGTCCGAGTCCGTCTCCCCAAACAGGCAGTCGAGGTCGAACATGTCCATGCTTAATGCGCCTGGCTCTTCAAAAGTGGCATCACCGGAAGTCTGCGCCGTCTCGGACGAGGGGACGCTGCACGCCGCCGACGACTGGACAGCCACGCTGGACGTGACTTCCTGGCCCGCCCCAGCGGCGGCACCCGTGGCCTCCGGACGGCGCAGGAAGTCCGCGACGGCCTGGACGGCCGCGCGCCGGACATCAGAGAGGTTGGAGAAGGCGGGCGGCACCGAAAGCAGCCACGCGGAGTCCCGGAAGTTGAGGCACGCGGCGGAACGGCCGCGCAGCATGAGCATGGCGGCGTCGTGCGCGCGCGCGGCGGCCTCGGCGGTGAAGTACGTCCCGAGCCAGAGGCGCGTGCCGCGGTCCCCGGGGACGCGCACCTCGCAGACCCACCGGCCGGCGTTCCCACGGCGCCGCACGCCGCGGAACACGGGGTGCCGCGTCTCCCGGAACTTGGTACGGCCAGCGGGGCGCTTCGGCGGCCACGGCCATGCCGTCCCGCCGCGCTCGGTCGTGGACGAGGAGGAGGCAGAGCTCGAGTACTCGAGGCTCATGTCCATGGCTGCTGGCTGCCGGTGGATGGCTCGCTGGTGGTATCTAGCTTGAGGCTTGTGCTCGAGCGAGAGAGTGAGAGTGTTGCTTGGTGTAGTGCTAGTGCGTGTGCGTATTTATACGTGTGACAATAAGATGACAGCTGTTTCCTTAGCCGCGTTGCTGCATCGCGTCCACTCGCCATATGACAAGACGCGTTTTGGCAACGCAGCTTACGCCGCTTTGTGTGCACTCCAGCGGGCAAGACACGGCTTGGTCTAGCATCTCTGCTCGTAGCCGCCAGCTGAGTTCACGTGTTGTCAAGTCGCTATCCGAAACGTCGATTTGTGGCATGGTGGCGCTTTCCTGCAGCGCGTTATGTTACCACGTGGGAAGGATGGCGCTTTCATGCCGGGCGTTTGCCTGTTCGCTAAGTGAGTGTGAAGAAAGTCAGGTCAGGTCAGGTCAGATGCCACGCGTGACTCGTGAGGCTACCGACTGGCATAGTGGTGGCAACTGGCAAGGGCTTTGCTGAAACTGAAAGCTTGCGTTTAGTTTCAGGGGCGTTTGGGTTCCATGTACATCGCATGTCAGTATCTATTGAAAACATGAATAAAGCTAATATCAGAGTTTTAGCACCTCAAAACGAACGCATTTTTCAACATTAGATTATTAGCACGAATCTCAGGGCTAATCTACTGCCATGTAGGCTTCTGCCATCCCTTCTTATGGTCGAACGAACCGAACGACGACCGGCAGCCCACCCAGTCATCTCCCTGCTCACAGGACGTCTAGGCTTAAATAAATGCAGAATAAAACTAAGTATACCAAGTTTAACTATGTGCACCTACAACTTGTGCTAAACCAGATACACAACTATGTGGTTGCAAGATATATAACCTGAAGCATAATCCAGCAACGGCAACGGTGCGAGGGCAACTATCGGATGATGATGGCACCTTCGATGTCGTTGTCCCTTCCGGGGGCATCGTTTTGGAGCACGCGCTGGCTGGAGGGGACAAGAGAAGGAGCGGTGTTACATCTACCGCAAGGCCGACGGCGGATCCTGGCGGCATCGCGCCGCAGAGATTCGGCGATGGACGCGTCTGGAGATGGATTCGCATAGGAGGAGGAAGTTGTCTGGCAGCGTCATGGTGGCGTTGATGGCAGAGAGGCCTGGCAAGGTCGGTGCAACAGTTTTGCTTTGAGGATGGACCGAGGGATGATGGAGGTGACGGCCCTTACAGCGTGCGGTGCTCACTGGGAGTGTGCCTAACCGGTGTGGGACCCAATCCTGGTAGTGGCTTGGAGGGGACACCCGGCTTTAGATGTTAGGCTTTAGTGCGATGTCTGTTTGGTATTAGGCCCGGACATTCGGCACGCCTTCATCGAGGGAATAAAAGTATCAACGGTGTTGTCAAGATGGTGGCTTCAAGCTTATTGATGTACCACCTTGTATGATCTTTGTGAATAATTAATAATATGGCTGCATGCATCGTCCAGATGCAGAGGCTGGGGGTACATCCTTCTTTTCTAAAAAAAATAACCTGAAGCATAATGACTATCACAAAATAAGTGCATAAGTAAAGAGCTCGGTTAAGAGATAACCAAGGCATGCGAAGACGACGATGTATCCCGAGATTCACCCCTTTGCAGATGCTAATCTTCGCTAGAGCGGTGTGGATGCACATTGCTCCCTAAGAGCCACAATGGCTCACAATATTCTCCTCACGCTCTCACACAATGCAAGGTATCGTGAATCTACTATAAAAAAAAACCTTGAGGACGATCACCGAACCCGTACAAATGGAGACCCTTGAGGGCGGTTACCGAACCCGTACAAATTGTCCGGAGCAATCTCCACAACTTAATTGGAGGCTCTCAAAGATTTCCCAAAGCTTTACACCATAATGATTGAGCTCCGTGACAACACCAACCATTTAAGGCACCCAATCACCCAGGAGGAACAAATTGTAGGGTACCAAGCACCCAAAAGTAAAAAGCTTCTCAAAATTCCACTTCCATGTATCACTGTGAAGAACTCAAACCTGTGCATCAAATACAATGGCAAGAACACACGGAATGCTCAAGTCCTTCTCTCCAAATCCCACCACAACAAAAAATATTATGGAGAAATATGAGAGAAAGAACAAAGGAGAATAACACAAAAGAATGCCAAGATCTAAATCTAGAGGGTTCCCCTCACTTAGAGGAGATATGGATTGGTGAAAATGTAGATATATATATCCTCTCTCTTTTTCCTCAAATAGACGCAAGAATCAGGGGAGGAATAGAGAGAAAGCAAACTACAAGAGGTCAACAATGATGGGGGAAAACTTGCTCAGATTAATTGGGGTCATTAAAAAAGAAGACCCCCTTAAATAGGCTCCTACGAATCTAACTGTTATGCTGCAGAGAAACACTGGAGCAGTACAAGCACTTGGATAAATAGTACAACCGCTCCAAGCAGTAAAACCAGGCAGTAGTGGCCTGAGCGGTACAACCGCCTATCACACTGGTTGCACCGTTTACTAAAACATAACCGGAACTACGGTGCTCCTACCGCTCAGTACCGCACCCCAAACCCAGAGAAATCACCCTCGAGCGGTAGTTGGGGCGATACAAATGCCGGAATAGCCGTCTCAAAAGCTCACACGAGTGGCTGTAAGTTTCATTGCGGTACAAATGTCGGAACAACCGTCCCAAAACCATGTACATGCCAGGCAAGCAACCCAAACCGCCAAAGCCGTTGATGGAACCGAGAATATCCATTAACGCATGAGTGGTTCCAGTTCGTTGACCAAGCGTTGACCAAACTGCTGAGAAGAGACCATCTGTCCAAAATCCAACATTGAAGATGCTACGGTAATCTTACGCATCCGACACAAGTGTATGCCAATAATAAATCTGGGTGCTATCTCACGTCCTAGAAAATACATCGCCTTTGCTGCACCTTGATAACCGCAACTAGCCATCACTAATTTTGTCAAACATGACCCGATCATTCCTTTTCAGAAAAATAACATGGCCACCCAAACGAGACTAAATTGGAAAAGCAAAAAGATGGAACATGATAGTCAAATATGGTACTTGTGTACAAATCAGACTTGCAAGAGCAAGACACATTTTTCTCTATTGATCCCAAATTACGATATCATTCTTTCTTTTTTTCTAGGAAGAAGAATTTATTAATAATGGGTAGAAGTACATTCATTACAAAATAAATAATGACCCCTCCATTCCAAAGTACTTGTCGTGGTCTTAGTTTTATTTACATGCCACACTTTACTTTGTAGAAGTACACAGTTAATTTTATGCTGAAGTTCCAAAATCCTGACAGTATTTTCTTTTCTTGCTACAGCTTTGCTCTTGTTGTATCAGATAGGCTTGTCCCCTGTCCTGCCCTGTTACAAGTACGCGCGCTTCTGTACTATGGGAACAACGGGGAGAGGCAGATGGCCCTTTTTCTGCAAGCACGTCACGGTCTCGTACAAGCTTTGTCTCAGCGGAGTGAACTCCAACCCCAGCTCCCTCAACCTCAGGTTTGAGAACTTGTACGGCTTCGCCGTGGGCTTGCCGTCATCTTCGCACCTGCCGCGCCAATGAATTCCGCGGTGAGCAAGCAAGCAATGCCCAAAATCGAATCAAACACGTTGAAATAAGATCAATCATGTTGTGCTTATACTTACTTGGCGGTTATGTGGTACTGCGGGAAGAGGTCGCCGAGGAGTTGGAGGAAGTGCGCGCGGTGTAGCACGGCGCCGATGCAAAGGTAGCGGCCGCGCGCGTTGGGGTGCTCGTAGACAAGGACGTGTGCGCGGGCGACGTCACGGACGTCGGTGTAGGCGGCGACGGCGTTAGGGTAGGTGGGTTTGGCGCCGGTGAGGTAGCGGGCGACGTGGCTGCTGCTGAAGTTCCAGGCCCCTCTTGGCCGCCTCCTCCGTCGCCGTGATCTCCGCCATCATCTTGGCGCAGCAGTACAGGTTCTGCAGTGCACACGATCTCAGTTCACCGGCTAGAAAGATCGGGTGTGATGGAGCAGAGTATTCGTTAATTTCTTACCCCTGTTTTTTTGCAGTACTCGTAGTCGCTCCAGCACGTCTCGTCGAGCACGGCGTCCGGGCAACGGTTGGGGTCCATGTGAACGGCGCCGTAGGACGAAGTGAACACCACGCGCTGCACGCCGGCGTCCGCTGCAGCTCTGATCACGTTCCTGGTGCCCTCAACGGCGACCGGCACGAGGTCCTGCAAAAACCGGCAGCACATGTAACTGGTAAGTACGCGGCCCTTGCTGAAACTAAAATAAGTGAGCAGCGCAAAGTATGTGCACTGACGGGGTCGTTGGACACCGGCGAGGCGACGTGGAAGACGCCGCGGCAGCCGCGGAAGGCGGCGCGGAGGCCGTCGTAGTTCCTCGGCCCCCTCCAGCGCCAGAGGTGCGCGTTCTTGCGGTCAGCTTCACAAACCAATGCAAAGGCGCGCGCCATTAGATGAGCTGGTCAAGCACCACAACACTCGGCGAGATCATGGATGGTGTGTCAACTGTTGCTTACCAGGATCTCGGGCGGTTCCCCTGACGCGGTAGCCACGGAGGAGGAGCTCCTTGACGACCCAGGAGCCGATGAAGCCTCCGGCCCCCGTGACGCAGACCAGCTCCTGCTCCGGCTGCCTCTGCTTCAGCTCGCCGTTGTCGGTGGCCTTGTCGATCGACGGCATGGTGACGTCACGGGCTAGTACGTACCAATTTGCCTTTGCTTGTCGTTGCTGCTGCTGAGCAATGGATGAAGCTTGTGTGGTCTGTACATTCAGTCCGCGGCACCATTTATACTACTGGCTGGTAGGCTGGTACTGGCACCGTACCGGGCGGGCACACGACAAAACTGCGGTGCGATACTACGCGTGAGCAGGGAGGAAGGCGAGGGGAGGCTCGGGTGCAGCTTGGCGGGAAGCAAAACATGGGGCCGTCGCGTTTGGTCATGGAGCGATACAGCGACTCAAGGAATATTCAGCGGCGGGTGCAGATGCAGCGCCGACGGGCCCGATGGGTGGCTTCGGACCGGCCTGGGCCACGTGACCGCAAGCGCGGACAGAATCCTTCCTCCTGCCACGGAAAAGGTCCATCACCTGGCACGTCACCGTTGCACGACCAAGGTCCTGTTTGGATACTCTAACACTGTTAGAGTTAGAGTTATTTTCTAACCCACTCTAACTCAAATAAGCACCTCTCCATCAGGATAGTTGAATTAGATGAAACTAACCCACTCTAACCCTTCCTGTTTGAATACTTTTAGGTTATTTGAGCTCCAAACTAATTCAAACTAGCTCTAACCCCATGATCCAAACAGGAAGCTATGCTGGTTTCTCCGCTCGCTCAGTGCCATCAAAATGCTTCTGCGTCCTGGATTTGACTTCCGGTAGAGTTTGAACACGTTTGCCGGCCAAGAATGATGATGACTTGGTTATACGGAGTACGTGTTTACCTCTTGTAACGGGTCTAGCTTTATTGGACATTTCGTTGACTATGTTTCCTTGTGAGATGATTAAAGCCTCATCGTCTAGCCATCACGATATAGCGGGTACTAGGCGTGGGTCAACCGGGGATACCCCGATCGGTCACCCCGTGTGCCATCCGATCCGCGAGAACGTATTCGGTGCACCGGTGGTTGTGGTGCTACCGGTGCACTGGACACCCTAACATTTTTGAAAATGTTTTTTTTAAGGAAACAAATTGAAAACATTCACTCAACATCAATATTTGGTATCATAAATTTTCAAATCAAAATACGAAACATTCCTCGAGATAAAAGAAATGATAAATTTGACATCAATGTGATAATCGGTCAAATCTAAAGTCCAACTTATACTACGTACTATTCGGTGTTAAATTTATCATTTTTGTATCTCGGGCAATGTTTCGAATTTTGATTGAAAATTTTACGACAATAAATATTGATGTTGTGTGAATGTGCTCAATTGATGTCACACTTTTTGGAATTATTTTAAATGGGCTACGGAGATTCGGTGTACCAATAGCACCACAAGCACCGGTGCACTAGATATTAGCTATTTGGTCCATGCACTGTACATCATTTTTCACCTCCCGCACCTTAGATCTAATCGAAATTCAAGAGGAAAAAAAATCCCCTTCCACACCATCTTGTCTCTGCTCCACAACGGCGTGCATAAGAGCGCGTAGATGTGTGGCGAAACCGCACCCCCCTACTCCCACAGTTGCTCGTCGTCTCTGGCTCCCATATCAGACTCGTCG
>NC_041390.1:612531323-612600910 GCF_002162155.2 Triticum dicoccoides
GTCCCATGCTCTCCAATAGTAGTAGCCCTGACAGCAGATTGTAGGATTGAAGAAAGTCGGTTCCCTATCTCACATCCTTGCTCACAACTCCTACCCCCTACCGCCATGATCGCTCGTAGCTTCCACTCTCACATCTCTAGCACCACATGCTTCTCTGGGCAGTAGTGGCGGTTGTGGTCGCAATAGTGTCGACCGTGGTCGTAGGATCCCCGACAGTCGTTTTCAGCAAACCCCATCCGTCGGTCGTTCAATCCTCAACTATCGGTTGCAACATCCTCGACCGCCGATCGTTGCATCTTCAGGAGGCGGGTCCAGCTTCGCTTGCAGACACCCCTTTCTCTTGGTTTCAACATTGTCAAGAGAGGGTACCAATTTTAGCACCATCCGGACGCTGCATCCGCGGCTGCAGGTTGCAACATCGCAGCCCACGGGTCATAGCATCCCCATGTGCTCGTCGCATCGCTATCAGACATCTCTTGTAGCACTTTGCAACCGTGTTCCCCCGATTTGCTAACTCACCGTCTCTAGCACAGGACAAGCGCTCCCCCCCCCCCTCTCATAGAAGTCGTGTGGCCGCTTGCACTGGTGAGGGCAACGCGTGGTCGACCTTGAAGCTCCCTTGTGGTGCTCGCTCCTGCAGGGGGGGGGGGGTGGTGGTGGTAAAGGTTATCAGTGATTTTCTACATACTTGTCGCGTAGAAATGGTCATAAGCTGACTGCACTAAATTTGCAAACGTTGCTGCAATTAATTTTGTCTTGAGTCAAAATTTGCAAACTTTAATGAAGTTTATAGAATAAAAATGTCAACATTTATTAGACCAATCATATTGTTTGACCTATCATTAAGTTTATCTTGCATTTTTGCATTATTTTGAATGAAGCTACCTTGAGTTGTTGCTCAAAGCAGTCCGCGGCATATTGTGAGAAGAGGTATATGAGTCGAGTTGACTGATTTCACTCGCATGTCTGCCTTTCAAAAGACGGCATATGTTTGGTAGCTTGGAGGAAGCCACATGGCACGGCAATGGATGTTAGAGGATCTCTAACCAGACACAACGTCTTTTCTAATGTGCCCGAACATGAGAGAGAGAGAGAGAGAGAGAGAGAGAGAGAGAGAGAGAGAGAGAGAGAGTAAACTTTTTTTTCAACTAGAGCCCTAAATCATTCCTACATAACCCTGCAAAAAAATCATTCCTATATGTACGGGTGTCTGACACTCCTTAAATCCAGTCCATATATGGGAAGGGTATGAAGGTGTTCTAGCAGCCCGCCACATAAGATATGGCCCTGCAAAAAAGATTTAGGCCTCCTTTAGTTTAGAAGAATTTTGTAGGAATTTCATAGGATAGGATTTCTATAGAAAAAATTTCTTTAGAGCCTATTTGGTTCGTAGGAATGGAATCCTATTCCTATGGAAGAATTCTTCCTATCCTCCACATTTTATAAGAAAATAAACATTAGCCTAGACTCAATGGAAAAAATCCTATGATGTGAATCAAAGGGCATCTTCTTTTCTATTCCTACTCATAGGATTTGAGATACATGTCATCTCATTTCCTATGACTTTGCTATTTCTACGATTTTTCTACCCTATGAACCAAAGGAGGCCTTAGCAGTTGGAAAGGTAAACTGCTGTCTCTAGGGAAAAGATTGGTCCTCATAAGTTCAGTACTTAGTAATATAGTACTATATATGATTTCCTTCTTCCAGTTACCAAAAGGAGTTTTACATAGATTGGATTACTTTCGATCAAGATACTTTGGGCAAGGAGATAGCGAGAGAAAGAAATATCGACTGGCTAAATGGAGTGTGGTTTACCGTCCTAAAGACCAAGGCGGGTTGGGCATTCATGACCTTGAGGTTAAGAATAGGGCCCTCCTTGATAAATGGTTGTTTAAATTACTAACGGAAGATGGTGTATGGCAAACCCTTCGAAGGAGAAAATATGTGGGTTCCAAGGTGGTATCCCAAGTATATCGGAAGCCTAGGGATTCCCACTTTTGGGCGGGTCTAGTGGCTACGAAGAAATATTTCTTCTGCTATGGATCCTTCTTGATTAAGGACGGCACGGAAATTAGATTCTAGGAGGACAAGTGGCTAGGAAATGCCACACTCCGGAAACAATATCCGGCTCTATACAACATTGTGCGCCACAAAGGTGATACTATCGCCACGGTAATGGAATCATTTCCGCCAAATGTGACGTTCAGAAGAGACTTAATTGGACCCAGACTCCAATCGTGGAACATCCTGCTCCAACGGTTGTCCATGGTGCAATTGTCACATGGGTCTGAATTCCGATGGAACCTCCATTGGAATGGACAATTCTCAATGGATTCTATGTATAGAGCGTTAATTCAGTCTGATGTGCTAGTTGTTAATAACAAAAAGATCTGGAAGATGAAGATACCACTTAAGAATAAAATCTTTGCATGGTATCTTCGTCGCGGAGTCATTCTTACTAAAGATAACCTTATTAAGAGGAATTGGCATGGAAGCCCGCTATGTGTCTTTTGTCACCATGAGAAGACAATAAAACATTTATTCTTCCAATGCAAATTGGCTCGTTCTATATGGTCAGTCATCCAAATAGCTTCTGGCTTGTATCCTTTCTGTAGTGTTGCTAATGTATTTGGCAACTGGTTACATGGGATTGATCACAGGTTTAGAACTATTCTCATGGTGGGAGCGCTTGCCGTTATTTGGTCGCTTTGCTTATGTAGAAATGATAAGGTTTTTAATGATAAAATTACTTCTCTGTTGCAGGTTATCTACAGATGTATCAGGACTCTTCATTTATGGTCCTCTCTACAACGCGTGGAGAATCGAGGCCTGTTTACGGAGGTGTGTACACGATTGGAGGCTACGGCGAAGGATACTTTTATCCAACATGGGTGGCAGCAGGATCTAAGGATTGGCCCCCCTCCGCTTTAGGCGTTATACGGATTCTACATGTTTCGTTGTAATTCGTCTTTTTATTTTTATTTATGTTAGATGATCTTATTTGGCTGTGTGTATTTAGTTATGCATAGGCCGGGTGTAATGCTTAAATATTTTAAGTAATAAAGCGCCCCTTTTAGAAGAAAAAAAAGATATGGCCCACCTTGAATCGTCATTTTATTTCTTTCTCACTCTCCATCACACCAATCATATGCTTGTGACCAGACAATTTTGAAGGTCATGGCTGCATGCATGAACAAACGAGAGCTTAAAGTAGATACACCTGAACATTGTTCAGATGTGTCAACGGGCTTCCTCCATCTCATAATGTAAGACGTTTTTTTGACTCTACACTAGAATGAAAACATCTCACATTATGAGGCGGAGGGAGTAGAAAAGAGCAATTGGCAATCTCCCATTATTAACACTTACATAGACTTGTAGGCACCAAGAGGGAACACGAAAGTTGCCAAAAAAAAAAAGAGGGAACCCGAAAGCTTCTTCGGACCTCGTTCGTTTTTCTCAAAATAATGAGAAGACAATATTAAATATTATCCTCCTCTGTTGATCAAAACAGTCAGGCCAATACGCAGCATATTCACGAGTCGAGTTGACTGCCTGACCTCCAGCAGCCGGCATATATATGCTCGGGAAGCGGCTGGTATCGTGATGGTACTGCCCCATGTTTGAGATTCCAGAACGTGCTTTTGACGGCCTCTTGCTCGCGTCAGCGGAGAAGCAAAGAAGCAACTCGTGCTGCTCCTCCCGCGTGGGGTAGCTCCGGTGGCCCGTGTCTCTCTGTCGGCAGCTCGTTCCTGCCAATCTTTTTCCTGCGGGCGTAGCTCAAGTCCACCACGCGTAGGTGCACCGGGCAGCATCGGACGGTACCCAGCAGCCGATTTCAAATCAGCCATTTTTTCAATGCTAAAAATAATATTTCAGAAACCATTGTGCTACAAAAAAAATTAAATCCAGATTTGAAAGGGTACTGCTATGGGTCAACTGACCGATCCCATCCTACGATCGGTCCCTCGTGGGTCATAGGATTAGCACACCAGTGATCGTTGGATCATGTTGTCTTTTGTTTTTTGAACACTTGGATCGTGTTGTCGTTCCTTCGCCTCGCAACCTCTTCTTCTATACAAAAAATAGACACCGGCCGAAAGCGCACTCTTAGCTTTGGGCTGTCGTATGCGTCCCTGCTTAACGTTCTTGTTGCTGACACTTTGTGACCCTCCCATCGGTCATCGTCGTCGGTCGTCGGCGAATTGCAGCATCGCCGATGGTGTTTCCTTCTCGTCGATAGCTTGCAACATTGTGAGTCACCCGCGACATGAGAGTCCTCGGCCGGATGCATCAACCCGGTGTCGTGTTTGCCGCTTGCCAGCGGGCTTGCAGCAACCCGACGCCACGCTCATGGCATGCCCCGCTAGCGAGCACACATCATCGCCGCCGACCGATTCCAGCATCGCGCACTCCTAAGAGCAACATCACCGTCAACCAACTCCAGCACGAGGGTCATCGCAGTATCACCGACGACCGGTTCCAAAATCACGTACTCACGCAAATAGCATCGCCGACAGCCGGTTCCAGCACATGACGGTCATGCTCGCAGCGGGCGGTCACAGCCATCGCAGCACCCCGATTCACTATGGTCGTGCAACCAGCCACCACGGTCGCAACACATGGTCGCCACCATCGCAACATCCCTTGAAGCAGCATCTCTCGACTTCGAAACATCTTCGTTTTGCAGCATTACCCTCTCAGTGCCCCTATTGCAACGGCATGGTCGCTACCATCGCAACTTCCCTTGACCCAGGATCTCTCGACTTCGAAACATCTTCGTCTTGCAACACTACCCACTCAGTGCCCCTATTGCAACTACATGTGCATTGAGGAGATGACGAGAGAGGGAGCCAAAAACCAGCATCTGCCCTGGTCGGGCTATGGGAGGAGAGCCCCGAGTTAATGGAGCGGCAAGCGAGACATGAGAGAGAGAGAGAGAGAGAGAGAGAGAGAGAGAGAGAGAGGCACACACTTCCCATGAAGGGATAAGGATATGAACGGGAAGAGAAGAAAGCATATGGGTTGCGTCGAGGTGAAACAAAGTACACCAACAAAAATGATTTATGATGAAAAAAGGGCCATCCAGTTCACACTTCAACTATTTACCCCATGATTTGTTTTTTTGTCTTTTCGAGATATGTTTTTTGAATGTAGATTCTACTTATATCCTCACAAAATATCGTAATCTTTCAAAAATTTAAATGAAATCCATGGATATTGGGGGCACACCATATGCTTTGAGTTCACTGGATACGTTCCCTTGCACATGGTACCGTTAGTTTTTCCCTAAAAAATGAACAAGGCTTTGAAAAAACTGCCATTCAACATGAGGAAACAGATCTATTGCAAAGCACGCTCGGGTATCATAAAAAAACACAAGGAAATAACTATCTCGACATTCATTCTTATCTGAAGTATCTCCACAACCATTGGATAAAGAATAATGAAGGTAAATTAGTGATTCCGAAGACTTAGATTCAAATTATCACAACATAATTCATTTTTTTACATTATTAATAGAAAAATGACTTACATTAGGGGTTTTCCCCTACTAATTTTTGGTCAAAAAAAAATTCATTTTGAGCGAATTCTAATTTTGACCCCCTACGCTGATGATTTTGATGCTAATTACCTCCTTTAACAGTTTTCTTTATCACGATTACCCCTTTTAGCGAAACTTATACTCCTTCCGTTCCTTAATGTAGTGCGTATAAATTTTTTAAAAGTTAAGCTATGCTAACTGTGACCAATTTTTATAGAAAAGAATATTTATATCTACAATACGAAATACATAAAATATGAAAGTACATCTTATGATGAATCTAATGATATATGTTTGACATTCTACTCCACAAACTTGATATATGTCTATTAAAAAAACACATTTACCAGAGGGGAAAGTCAAATCCAGGACATTTCAACATAAGTCCATTTTAGAGATTTCAGTATGAACTACATACAAAGCAAAATGAGTGAATCTACACTCTAAAATATGTTTATATACATTCGTATATAGTTTATATTGAAATCTTTTAGAAGATATATATTTAGAAATGGAAGGAGTAGATGTAATGTATTTCTCCACAAACTTGATATATTGTCTATTAAAAAGACACCTTTACCAGAGAGGAAAGTCAAATCCAGGACATTTCAATAGTACTCCCTCCGTTTCTAAATATAAGTTTTTTTAGACATTTCAAATAGACTACAACATACGGATGTATGTAGACATATTTTAGAGTATAGATTCACTCATTTTGCTCCGTATGTAGTTACTTGTTGCAATCTTTAAAAAGACTTATATTTGGGAATGGAGGGAGTACCAAGCATAGGTTTTGTCATGGAAGGAATGATGACGCGCAAGGTGGTGGACCTTTCCGTGGCAGCTGGAAGGATTCGCTTCGCGGAAACGGAATCTGCCGTGCTCCAGTCCAATGTCGGCTGAGCCCCAAACCCACCCATCCGGTCGTGTCACGCCCCTGAATATTCAGTCGATGGATGGCTGCACCATTCCATAAACAAAACGAGCTGCAGCCGGGAGACGTGCCTCCCATCGACTTCCCGCGCACGCACTCGAGCCCAGGTAGTATTGCACCGCAGTTTTGTCGTGCTGTTGTGCAACGGTGCCACTGCTTTGCAGTATAAATAGTGGAGCGCGTTAACCGGACAGAACACACAAGCTCGACCCACTGATCATCGTCAGCAGCAAGCATCAAGCAAAGGCAGTTTGGTACTACTGTACTAGCTAGCCCGTGCAGTTAGCCGACTAGCAATCTTGCTTCAACATCCACATATTGATCGACCACCCTGGTCATCAAACACCGATTCACTATGCCGTCGATTGGCAAGGCCACCGACAACGGCGAGATGAAGCAGCGGCGGCCGGAGCAGGAGCTGGTCTGCGTCACCGGGGCCGGAGGCTTCATCGGCTCCTGGGTCGTCAAGGAGCTCCTCCTCCGCGGCTACCGCGTCAGGGGAACCGCCAGGGACCCCGGTAAGTCACTGTTTACTTACACCGTGCGTTGCTCCATGATCGATCTTGCCCAATTATGTAGCACATCTAATGCTGGAGTGGTTTCTGCAGCTGACCGCAAGAACGCGCACCTGCTCGCGCTGGAGGGCGCCGAGGAGAGGCTCACCCTGTGTCGCGCCGACGTCCTCGACTATGAAGGCCTCCACGCCGCCTTCCGCGGCTGCCAGGGCGTCTTCCATGTCGCCTCCCCGGTCTCCAACGACCCTGTGAGTTCACTTCCTCTGCTCTGCTCACTTCTATCGATTTTAACAAGGTCCGTGTACTTGCTTCCTAAATGTGTCACTAACTTGCAGGACCTTGTGCCAGTCGCCGTCGAGGGAACCAAGAACGTGATCAGAGCGGCGGCGGACGCCGGCGTGAGGCGTGTGGTGTTCACGTCGTCCTACGGCACCGTGCACATGAACCCCAACCGCGGCCCTGACGCCGTGCTCGACGAGTCCTGCTGGAGCGACTACGACTTCTGCAAGAACACAGGCGTAAGAATACTCTGCTCCATCGCATCTGTTGTTTCTCGCTGGTGAACCGCGCTCATTTATCGATCGCCATGTGCAATACAGAACCTCTACTGCTGCGCGAAGATGATGGCGGAGATCACTGCGACAGAGGAGGCCGCTAAGAGGGGCCTGGAGCTTGCAGTGGTGGTGCCGTCCATGACCATGGGCCCCATGCTGCAGCAGACGCTCAACTTTAGCAGCAGCCATGTCGCCCGCTACCTCACCGGCGCCAAGCCCACCTACCCGAACGCCGTCGCCGCCTACACCGACGTCCGCGATGTCGCCCGTGCACACATTCTCGTCTACGAGCACCCCAACGCGCGTGGCCGCTACCTCTGCATCGGTGCCGTGCTACACCGCGCACATTTCCTGCAGCTGCTCGGCGACCTCTTCTCGCAGTACCACATAACTGCCAAGTACGTTCGACTATAAAACGATCTTTGTGTCATTATTATGGGTGTTGTGCTTGCTTGCTCATCGCGGATTTCCTTGGCGCGGCCTGGCAGGTGCGAAGACGACGGCAAGCCCATGGCGAAGCCGTACAAGTTCTCAAACCTGAGGCTGAGGGAGCTGGGGTTGGAGTTCACTCCGTTGAGGGAAAGTTTGTATGAGACGGTGACATGCTTGCAGAAAAAGGGCCACCTTCCTCTGCCCGTTGTTCCCATAACACAAAAGCGTGCCTACTTGTAACAGGCCACGGGACAAGCCTGCCTGATGAAATAAACAGAGCAAAGCAGGAATGAAAGAAGAAGATGAACAAGAAATCATGTTTTCTAAGATTCAACATGGAATTGTGTGTTTCTACAAGTATAAAGTGTAGCATGTAAATACTACTATTATGTAATGAATGATGATACTGTCATTCTGGTTCAATGATAAACAGAGCAAAGCAGGAGGAGCAAAAGAAGGCTTTTTCCTAGGAAGAAATCAGGATTTTAGGGATTCATCATGTAAATGGCGTATTTCTGCAAGTGCAGAATGTAACATGTAAAAGTTGTCATGTTGTAATTTACAAATAAATGATAACGTCATTTTGGATCGATGGAGAAGAATGAGTCTTACAAGTCTGATTTCATACAAGTACTACTATATTCCATTTCTCACAGGGAGAGTAAATTGCAAATAGCCACCATAGTTGGCAAAGATACTGTTGTTTCTTTTCTTTTTTATCGTTTTGGTTTTCTCGTTGAAGGGAACTTATGTCGACATATCAAGATGATCCAATCCCATACAATTTCAAACTATTTTTTTCTGAGGGGACACAGTCACACAGTTTCAAACTTGTCTCTGCATAACAAGATATACAATAGAGGCAAAGCATATAGACAGTCCATGACATTCTCGAAAACAAAACAGCCTATGATAATTCAAACGAAATTGCCATCCATGCGTGGTAAATTCTTCACTAACTTAATACCGATCATTTACCTATTTATAGAAGATGACCCCACAGCCATAGACATGATCTATCAATTTTTTTTAGCTTCGTCCCTGCTTACAAGCCTGATCTCTACTGAAATGGGACATTCAGCGTTTCTTCATGGACTCTGGCTGATTGAGAATACCTGTCGCGTATGAAGGTCATACAAGCATACAACGTTGACAGCCTATGACAATCATGATAGAAATAACAGAGCAAAGCATGGAATGAAATAAGAAATCAGGATTCCCTGATATAGAAAAAGACATCGATAGCCTGTTATGGTCTTCAACTCATCTTTTCCATGGTGCGCCCCTGTTTTGCTTGCTGCAATTTCTTGCTCATTTCAAGACTTTTGATAGCATCCTTATCCATGTACCGGGTGATCCGGCTGGCGATGAAGGAGTTGCCATAGAACACACCAGAAGCGCGTCCTTCCTCTTCTTCCTCCTCGTTGATGTAGAGCGCGACAGCCCCCAGGACCTTGTTCTTAATGTTGACGCTTACCAGCCAGAAATTGTGGTAGCTATCCTCCAACGTGAAGCAAACATCATCAGGATCAACCATGCTCATTGTCGGAAACTCTGGAAGGAGACGTGGAAGACGCTTATCTGTGTCAATAGCGGCCCAGAACTCGTCGGATCTGATGGTGACAACCTTGTGCCATTGCGCTGGCTCGAAGTTGAAGGTCCAGGTTGTGATGTTGAAAGCGGAACACGAGCGGGCGAGGACACTGCGACCTGCGTCGTTGCTAATGCTGATGAGCTGCATAATGCCTGCGTCGGTGACGCACACGCGGCGGGCTGGATCAGGGGCCCCGGAATCAATGTACGTACGACGTTGATCCAGCTCCACGGGTAGCCGGGCATAACGTGGCAGCGGTGGATGATTGATGACGACGTCCACAAACAGCAAGCCCAGATAGAGGTCGACCCAGCACAAATGGCGACCATCAAATTCAAAGGGGATGACAATGTCAGTTTCCCAGGAACAGGAACGGCCACCGTTCACCAGGTTCGGGGTGCCGTCATGACCGTCACAAGGCACTGGCGTTGGCAGCTGCTTGACCTCCCATTTCATGTCCGTCTCCTCAGGGGTATGGTGCAGCACTGAGAACTCACCGAGAGAGAGCCACGGTTGAACGCCCACCGAGAGGTTCGCCACCGTGAACCCACCGTCGCCACGGCACAGGAGACCGATGTCTCCACGCCACATTGCCCGCTGATGATGACTCAGGTACGGCTTGCAGTAGTGATCCATCATAGCAGCGTCCACCCGGCCGCTCTTGAAGTGCGTCGGTAGTCGCCGGAGCGACGTGGACCTGTTGGGGCGGGAGGGGGCCGTGTAGACGAAATAGTCGATGGGGTAACTGATGGTGCTAAGAGCATCTCCAACAGCCGCGCTAAGCGTCGCGCGCGCAAAATACCTGTTTACCGCGCGCGTTGCGGCTGGTTTTGCGCGCCCGCCTGCGCTGGCTCCAGCAACCGCGCTGTAATGCAGCGCGCGCGCGCCGCTCTAGCAGAGCGCAAAAATACAACGCGCGCGACTCGCCGGGCATTTTGCATATATGATATTTTGGACAAAGTGAACATGTGAAATTTGACACAAACAAGTTGATGAATAAAAGTTCATGCCCACAAGTTCAAAATCATGCCCATAAGTTCATCCAACCAAGTTCAAATGCAAACTAAAGTTCAAGACATGAAAGACACATCAATCTTCATCTTCCTCGTCTTCATCTTCGTCCTCATCTTCCGAAGACGACTCTTCCGCCTCCGAAGATGAATCTTCCTCCCTCTCCTCATCACGCACCGCATCACGCACCGCATCATGTGAAGCTCCGACGGTGTTGGCAAGATCTTCAACGGCATCTTCATGGGAATGTGTGTGAGAAGGCACATCGAAAGACATTGCACCCATGGCGGCCGGAGGTGCACCCATGCCTCCCATGAGAGAAGCAAAACTCATGCCTCCCATGACGGCCATAGCGTCGGAGGGTGCTCCAAAGCCACCCATGCCTCCCATGGCGGCCAGAGGTGCACCCATGCCTCCCATGGCTCCGAAGCCACCCATGCCTCCCATGGCGCCGAGGCCACCGCCACCCATGGCGCCGAAGCCACCGCCACCCATGGCGCCGAGGCCACCGCCACCCATTGCACGAACCAAGACTCTTTTTTGGATCAAGACTTCTTGTTGGGCAAGATTGACATACTCTTTTTGCGCAGCATTGAGGTTAGATGTGTCCAAGAAGAACAAGTGCTTCTCCCATTCCAACAACTTAGCTCGCTCCTCGTTGCTCACTTTCCTCTCCTCCAAAGCCACCTTTCTCTCCTCGGCCGCCACCCTTCTCTCCTCGGCCGCCAACCTCCTCTCCTCGGCCACGGCATCTTGGTTCCTTGCCATTTTCCTCACCTCATTGGCTTCGACACTTGCCTTCACAATAGCTTTCATAGCATTTTTAAGCTCATCATCTCCTTTCCTCTTCTTCTTTTCGGTTTTGTCTTTCTTGCACCCATCCGGTCGTTTTGGCTTCGAGTATGAAACTGAGTTGGGTGTGGGGCTTCTCTTGCCGTCATCACTTGATGCATCCTCCTCCTCCTCCTCCTCATTCATCTCAATTGCTCGCTTCCGTTTGTTGCTCAAATGCAAATTCTCCAAACCATCACGCTTCTTCCATTTCTCATCATCCTTTAACACTTCATAGCAATGAGGCAAGGTAAAGACCCTGCCTTTCTTGATCTTCCCCTTCTTGGTTGTCCTTGTCTCTTCTTTGAACAAGTTTTGTGCAATGTTGTTCTACAAGAAAAACAAAACAAGTTAGCACTTCGGTCACCAAAAACAAGTATGATGAATATATATGAGATGCCACTTACTCGATCATCCTCATTTGTGCCACTTGGGTTAATCTTGTCAACTGCCTTTTGTACGGCCGCCCACTTTTGACAATCCGAGTTGATTGTCGACCATCGGGACCGAAGTGATCTCTCGGAGCGGTCAATTCCACTCAAGTTGTGAGCATCAAAGTGTTCTTTCATTCGCCCCCAATACGCGTCTCTACTTTGATCACCTCCAATGGATGGATCCCTCGACACTTGCAAATAAGTATGGCATAGTAACTTGTCATCGTTGGTTGAGTAATTGCCCGCTCTTCCTTTCGGCGCCTCGACAATTCCCTCACCCTCCTCGTCCACCTCAAACTCATGGTCTTCGAAATGGATGTCATTGGTTTGAGACCAA
This sequence comes from Triticum dicoccoides, assembly GCF_002162155.2. Classification (NCBI taxonomy): domain Eukaryota; kingdom Viridiplantae; phylum Streptophyta; class Magnoliopsida; order Poales; family Poaceae; genus Triticum; species Triticum dicoccoides. Next base: position 612,543,514 of record NC_041390.1, read on the forward strand.
TGTGAATTGTTGGACCCAACACCCATAGTGGACATGTATGCATCATCGTTGAGACTACAAAGTTTTTTGAACAATGCAAATAAGCTATCTATATGTGATGATGATGCATTTTAAAAAATAAGAAGAAATGAAAAGTTGGAAATTTTTTCACCTTGGGGGCATTTCGTCGAACACGTGGTGCGCGTCGGCGGCCGGCTCAACGAGTGAGCTCGTCGGCGCTTCGGTAGCCGCCGCGGCCGTCGAACGCCCTGCTAGCTTCTTTCCCCTCGCCTTCGTGGTGCCGGAGCCGTCCGCCGTCTTGTTTTTCTTCGCGGATGTTTTGCCCTTCTTCGTCCGCGCCGCATTGGGGACCTTCTTCGACGGTGCGGCGGTGGCACGGGACGGCACCGGCGCGACGCCACCCGGCGCCGTGGTCATCTGCGGCGGCAAGAAGAGGCTGCGCACGAGGCCGACGCTCGGCGGAGCTCCGGCGGTGGCGACGCCAGCGCTTCCCGCGCTAGGGTTTCCGGCGGCGGCGGCGGCGGGGGAGGGGGGTCGCGGCTGTACAGCAGGGTGAGCGGGGCGCCGGTGTGCGCGTCCATGGGTGGGTGGCAGGGCGCCGGCGCGCACGGGGCGTAGGACGAGGAGAGGAGAGAGTGCGGCGCGAGTGCTCGAGTGTGCCGCGTGCTGTAGCTGGCGCCCGAAATACGCCGCGCGGGTAAGTGTTTTCAGCCGCGCGCCCAACCCGTTATAGCGCGTGCGCCGTTTTTGCGCACCCGCTGAAGCGACCCGCCGCGTTGCGCGCGTGCTAAAACGGCCTAATTTGCGACGCGGCACTAGTTTAGCGCGGCTGTTGGAGATGCTCTAAGGCCGCAGGCGTCGATGGGGACGTACGTGTGCCGGGATGACGGTTGGCCTGTTCATGTCGCTCATCTCTGGCCTGAGTCCGCCCGGCCAGTGGAGGTAGAGGCGGGACACCTCCGGGGGCTCGGCTACCCGGAGGGAGACGACGATGGGCTTGCCGGTGCAGGTGGGTGAGATCTCCGACAGCGTGCCGTCGGCAACCTCGTCTCGAACAACCCGATCCCCGTCCCCTTTGGTGCGGTGGGCGATTCGGTCCACCATCGCCCAGGGAATGCGAGAGCAGGCGGACGGCTGGTGGTGGCAGGAGGACGCCTCGACGGGCGATGGACCACGACGTCGACGGGATTTCTTTCCCATGTCACACCGCGCAAGATGAGAAGTGGAGGCTAATTCGGATCTGGGGTTGGGAAGGTTTACCTTGCAGACTTGAAGAGATTTTTTTTTGAGACAACTAATAAAATGCCCGTGCGTTGCAACGGGGGAAAATAACATACGTCACGGACCCAATAAGCTTAGTTCAAGACTTTCATAGGTTCATGTCTTCTATTTAACACGGCGCCACACCTTTATGCAATATGGTATATGATAGTGTGGTTGTTTCTTCGAGCACCTTATAAGCATTTCCAAATCAGAAAATAGTGTGAAACTTTGAATTGTCCATGCCTTTAAAAATAATTGTGGTTACCAGTCATAAGCAGAGTGGGCCTAAAATTGTTTTCCATGATGTATTCTTAGCAATTTACTTTTATTTATTTCTACCATGTATACTTGCCCATCTATGTAGTTATAGTCCACAGATTGTGTTTTAACACACACATAAAATATTACAATTATTCCATTGGTTAGATTTTTAGAAAAATAACATTACACTAAATTCTGGTAAAACAGTATGTGGTTATGCTTGAAAATTCTATGGGTAACATTTTGGAACGACGATATTGATCAATTCATGAAACCTCTTCGTCTACTATATCACAAAGTTCCCTAGGATTGGAGGGCTCTCATTCAATTGAGGTCATCAATCTAGAATTAGGTCATCGATTTTGACCGAGTCAACAATCTCTCACTCAATTCTTTTAATTGAAAATGCTCTCTTATTCTGGAGCTCTCTCATTCAAATGAGAAATTTAATATTGAATTTCGTTCATGATTTTGACTGGTCAACAATTTTTCAAATCAATCGAAAGCAACCCGCCTTAAAAAACCATACCAATCCTACACACCCTCATCACTTAGAAAAAAGAAGCAACAACATGTGATACTGTAGGACCAATATAATACATGCAACCGTCGACGCAGAAAATTTCTCACAAAATCACACCACCAAAGGCCCATCAAAACACCACATATATGAATGAAAAAACATACTCCATCATCTTCACCACTAACCAAATCAAATAATCACTCTGTTTCAAAATATAAGGTGTATTAGTTTATTGAAAAGTCAAATTCTTTTAACTTTGACCAAGTTCAGAGCCAAAAATGTCGACATCCATAATACTTCCTCCATCCCAAAATTCTTGTCTTAGATTTGTCTAAATACGGATGTATCAAGTCACATTTTAGTATTAGATACATCTGTATCTAGACAAATTTAAGACAAGAATTTTGAGACGAAGGGAGTACTAAATAAATGAAATATGTAAATTCATTTCATGACGAATCTAAAAATCAGACTTGATATTATAGATATTGATATATTTCCACACAAATTCGGTCAAACTTAAATAGGTTTGACAGTTAAAAAAAGTAATACACCTTATATTTTGAAATAGATGGAGTAAAAAAAGTATGAAAACCCAATTACATCAACGACGCAGCAAAGCGCGCCCAACTCTTCTAGTAAACACTAAAGCCGAAGTCATTCAAATGTAAATCAAGCTATAAGCTTCAAATTTGTGTATGAATACAAAGAGAAGCATGGCTATTCTGCAATGTTGACAGATTATTATCATCCTTCAAAAAGTGTAATGGACAAATGAGATAAAAATAGAGAAAGAGGTCAGCACCGAGTAATGAAATGAAGGACAAATCTGTCCAATTGATAACCTCTCCGTCATGCAGTCAGTGGCCTTGAAGAGGACAATTAGTTTATCAAAGAAGCTGGGCATGAAAGGTTAAACATAGCAAAACAAGGGACAAAAAGTTAAAACACATATATGCTGGCACCATACTTGAAGGGCAATGATAAACTGCACCTTTTAGATTAGCAAAACATAGCACCGGCACTTGTTCTTAAAAGGATAATACTACAAAACGTATAGCAGCGTAATATGTGCACAACGACTGTAAAATAAGTCAATGTTTTTTAAGTCGAGATAGTAAATCATAATGAAATGCATTAGTTCTACCAAGAATACCACCATTATTGATTTTAGAACACGAACACACTCAAAATACAATATTTTAATTATATAAGAAGCTATATCTATTGGGAAATAAGCATAGATCTGTAGGGAGGAGAGCGAAAGAAACTTTCAGGTTTCGCTTTACCTATGGGTGCCTTTATCTAACCTTTGTTGCTAAACTGAAAAAGAAATAAGCTGTAAGAACGAAATACATACGACCACAGGAAGGAAGCCAAAGTTTCAAGTTTTTAGACATGAAGTTGCTTTAGCTACACCTTTAGTATAAACATTCCTGAGTTCAGCTCCCTAATGTCCCTTGAGGTGATCAAGACATCCAAGGATATGGTAGTGAGTTTCATTAGTAAATTAGCCCAACAACTCTGCACTTCAGGATATTACTGTCACCTACTCGTATATATGAGTAATGTGAATTCCCTACTTTGCACTAACCTGTAAGAAAAGAACATATATCTCCGAAGCTACTCTGTACCTACAATCTTTCCTAACCAAAACAAGGCGGACCACCAATCAAGACACAGGAAAGACACCTATAGCATTTAAAAGAAACTATGTTGTACACTGAAAATTTCATACAAACAAATATTACCGATAAAAGAAACGAGGGCCTGCATATCGTATAGGATAAACTGGGGATTTATTAAAACAGAGCCATGTGTATCCAAATAAAGAGGATGGTGAAATAAGTAGGTTACATTCAGAAATATGATTTACACAATGGAAGTAATCAGTTTCTTCGTTTGCTTTCTAGTATCTCATAGTATTGGCTTGCATAAACACTGCATATAATTTCAAATGAATAAAATATTTTTTACAGGATCAAGGAGAACATAGTTGGTTAATCTTTAAAGTTTCAGCTACAGTAATTTGAAGGACCTTTCAAACTAATTGTTCGGATGATAAAAGAGCTGCAACTGTAGTTAAATTCATCAAATCATAATGGCATTCATGATTGCATAATTTTCAACTGTAATTAAATTCAGCATAAGGGGCAGTCTACCTGCTGCCCACGCCCACAGCTCGTGCCTCGTGCCGGCACTACTCGAGATTTAAATGGTAGATAACTGATACTTGGTGACCTTTGCGAAACCTACTAACTAAAGTTGTGTCATCACAAGAAAATGTTGTGTTAAAAAAATCAATATCAGTCATTCGTGAGACAATTCGATTCCAGTCTTTATTAAGATTGGGTATGCACTTTCAGTATTCAAAAACTAAAGCAGAATATGAAAGCTAGTGAATCTCAGCTCCTAACACAAAAATCCATTGTTAAAATATGAAAAAAAGCCGCAGAAGTAATACAACATAACCAACAGTGCACAACGAGTGATACTACAGACACGATGTTCGTCAGTCAAGTAGGAATAGTACTTGCCAGATTAGAAGAGGATTCTCATTGTGGTGGTTTCTTCCTGTGAGCAACTGATGCACTATCTCATCTGGATCATCCCAAACAAAAGGAACCGAGCAAGAAACTTCTACCTAAACACACAACATAAATGATCTATCGCATGAGTCAACTAAGATTGCATGAACGAGCACACAAAGGTCGAGCACAAAGAGGGCATGAAATCATATATATACCTCGTAGGACACACCCCATGAGGTTCCCCTGGGAAAAACCTGCCTTGGAACGGGTGTGACATCAGCCAGCAAACCTGAGGAGTGGCCACGGCTGGGGGAAAAAGATCCAACGAACGGGGAGAGGTGGACCCATGGGATCCAGATCTGCTCCTAGCCGGGGACGCCTCGCCTGGAGCGCTTATCCCATTTGAGGTGGATGTGGGAATTGCAGCGTGTAACTGGGAGCTGGGCGTTGATCGGACTTAGGTCTCTTCCGTAATCTGTACTTATTTGGCCGCCACTGACCGGATTCTTGCCTGTCGCTGGCAAGCTGAAGGTCCGGTTGCCACCAGCAAGGAGACACGAGCAGCAAGGACCTCGCTTCTGATCGGCCCTTCATGGCTGCTTACAAAGGCAGAGCTTCACGTCAAAATTACTTAGTACTAAATTAACAGGATAATAAATAAAGAACTTGTAACTCATGTCGAGAAGGATAACATACCATGTTGATTCAGTTCCATAGAACTATGATTAGCATCAGTGCAAATTCTTTTACATGACAGTGCAGCAAATTCATGTACTGAAAAATGACCCTCAACTAAACAGACAATGTGACTATTTGCATACATTAAAACAAATGTTTTTGCTTGTTGATATCAGGTTATGCTCAAGGTCAAGACTTCAAGCAAGTACAACTAACTGATGTTGTTTAATCCTAAAAAATAACTGATGTTGTTCAATCCCTAAAAAAGAACTATATCAGACAAGACACAAATGGTAGTGCCGTATACAAATGTATCTATCTGCTGCAGTATAAGTATGAACAGAGAAAATGAAAGAAGCACGCATATTCTTTATATGCAGAAGCACATATACTATGCTTGAAAATGAGAGTTAGTGGTGATATTTACCTGATTGGAAATTCAGAGCTTTTCATATAGCAATTGAGATAGATGAAAGGAGCAGCACGGCCTCATCCATCTCTTCCTTGGTGGATCTGAGTTGCACAAAATTCAGATAGATAAAAGAGCAGCACGGCTTACTGCTGTTTGTTTATCACGACTGGATCACATCTGCAGAAAATTCAGATAGGAGGAAAAGACCAGCAGTCCAGCACAGTCTGCTACTATTTGTTCATCACGGCTGGGTCTCATCTGCATCCACACGGACTGGCAATCGAACGCCTACCTCCGCTCCCGTGAAGTGCAGCCATGGCGAGCCGCCAGCAGTCGCCTCCTCCGGCCTTCCGACAAGGCCAACGCCTCCACCAGCCGCCTCGAAGTCTCCACAACCCGCCCCTTCCCTAATCCTTCATCCGCCGGACTCGACGGAGCGACGCTCGCACTCGAAAGCAGCAGCAGCTTGCCTAAGGCTGCGTCTCCAACCGCCCGCAGCCGCAGCCTTGCATGGTGCCCAAGCGCTCGATATTCACCGGTGAGCAGCAGAATCCCCACTGGCCAATCCCTTTCCCTTCTCTCTCCCATCTCCCTTTAAATCTCGCCCCGCCATCTTCCCCTGCAGGAGCTCACCGAGCAACCATGGCACCACCCCGAACTCTGGATCCGGCGCCGCCCAACCTCGTCGGCCTTCCGCGCGCCTCTCTGACCCTCCTCTGTCTGTATCCGTCCATTGGCAGCCGCCTGTCGCCGTTCTCCACGGTGGGAGGCAGGAGGCGGCCGGCGGAGCACGGTGAGATGGGGCGGCGCAGGAGGCGGCCGACGGAGCTCAGCGAGGCAGGGCGGCGCAGGAGGCGGCCGGCGGAGCGCGGGAAGGCAGGGCGGCACAGGAGGCCGCCGGCGGAGCGAGGCGAGGCAGGGCAGGAGGCAGGCGGCGGAGGACGGTGAGGCGGGGCGGCGCAGAAGGCGGCCGGTGGAGCGCTTCGAGGCGGGGCGGGACAGGAGGCCGCCGGCGGAGCGCAGCGAGGCAGGGCAGGAGGCGGGACGAAGCACGGCGCGGAGAGGGGGAGTGCGGGGCTGGCTTTTTTTTCCTTCGTACCGGTTCAGGCTGACTTATGATGAGGACTGCCGGTCGAATAACTACAACAACAGGGACTTTTTTGCAAAAACTCTGACGACGTACCACCAGAAGCAATCGGTGGTTTATTATTAAATAGGGAGAGATGAAGACTTGAGAGATGGAGATTGGGGAGGACGAGGGGGCAAAAGGAAGAAACGACGACCAAGGGAACCGTGGACCTAAAAAATCGAAAGTGAACAAATTTGAGCTCTCGGTCCAGGGCGTTTAATCTTGATGATGCTTTTTTTAAAAAAATTTGTTTATACTTTTTAAAATATTTAACTATATATATATTTAAAAACTCTTCAAAAAACAATTGGAAAATGTTGAACAAGTATTTGACACATGTTGAACAAGTATTTGAATTTTTTTAAAGAGTATTTGACAAAATGTTGAACAAATATTTGAAAAACAATGTTGCTAATGTATAAAAAATGTTGAACAAGTATTTGACAAAATGTTGAACAAGTATTTAGAAAATGTTGAACAAGTATTTAAAAAAAATGTTGATCATGCATATAAGAATGTAAAAGGAAAAATAAAAAGAAACAAAGGATGAAAAAAAAGAAATCCGACGAAAAAAAAGAACGGACGAAAGAAAGAATGTAGAATTTAAAAAATCATTAAAAAACAAAGAGAAACCGAAAGAAAAACAAACTGTAATAACGAAAAAACGAAAAAAAAGAAGCGGAGAAAGAAAAAAAACTCGGGTCTTTTACCTCAATTAGATTGTGACTCCTTTGTAAATACGAAGTCAAAAGTGGCGCAGTGGCTAGCTACTCTACGCATTATCTCAATGACCCAGGTTTGACCCCCTCGCGCCCTCATTTTGTGCTACTTTTTCTATTTCTCTATGCCCTAGTGGCCCCGCCCGACTAGTAGAAACGCTTCAGTGAGAGAAACATTCGGGCTCGCTGAATGTGAGAAATAGTCCTCGTGAGGGGAGCCCCTATTTAACGCGTGAGGCGCCCCCGAGTTGCGGCAGCGCGCATTCTCCAGCCCTCCTGCGCGCCCTGTTGGGCCGACCATGTGCGAGGCAGGGCACTCCTTTTTTTGTTTTTCATTCTTTTATATTTTTTTATTTTCTAATCTTATTATTACAGGTTAAAATAATTCGGGATCACAACAAGTTCTATTTTTAAAAAAAACTACGAATTGTTTAAAAAACAGTTCTTGACTTCAAAATATGTTCGCGATTTAAAAAAGAATGAACATTTTTTAAATTTTATTTAAACAACTATGAGAATTTTTTTAATACTGATGAACAATTATTTTTATTTTATGAACAATATTTGAACTTGATGAACAAAGTTTGTATCCAAGAACTTTTTTCTAAAAAAATGTGAACAAATATTTAATTTGATGAAGTTTTTCCAAAAAAGTGAACAAAAATAGAATTTGATGAACATATTTATAGTTCAATGAACAAATTTTGAATTTTGATGAACATTTTTAAAATCCGATGGACAATATATGAATTCTTGAAAAAGAATTTCTACATGGTAGAATATTTTTTGAATTTGATGAACAAACAAATGTCACAAATTTGAAAAGAAAAATTGCAAAAGTAGTGAAAATGTAAAGAAGAGAAAAAATAGAAAAAAAGGGAAAAGAAAGAAAAAAGAAAATAAATAAAAAGAAAAAAAGAAAAAGAAAAACAGAAAAGAAAAGAAAAAACAAAAAAAAGGAGAAAAAAACCGATAGAGAAGACATAAAAAAATAAAAAGGGGTTTTTGGGAAGGTTCTACATTCCCAAAATAGGTGGGGGAGTAAACCGCATAATGGGCCGACCCACACGAACGACCTGCGCGCCAAATAGGAGCTGCCCGATACTAGGGCATCGAGGCGCTGCTGCGGCGTCGTCTGTTCTGGATCGCCGGCGCCCGCCGATAGATTCGATCCTTGACGCCTGCCGTCGTCGATGGCAACCAACAGCGACACGCATGCATGATGCATTGTGAACACTCCAAACCTGACTTGCTTCACGGCGCAGCAGCGCGGCACCCGAGTGCATTTGCACCCAAATCTCGTGATTCGTGGGTGTTGTTTCTATTTTTCTTAATTTCTGATTTCTTTAAAGTGCCTTTACTTCTTAATTTCTAATTTCTTTAAAGTGCCTTCACAAGTAGTTTTAATGTAGTATATCTACCGACATAGGAAGTCGGTGGCAATCGACAGGAGCAAGTTCTGAACTCACGTTAGTCGTTCTTCTTCAGCATCTGACTTGCAGTGGAACTTCCCGTCCTTACTTACAACCTCATTACTGATGATTTTGGCCAACACATTTTGGATGCGCTTATGCTCAATTGAGAATTCCCCTATGTTCATGCCCCTCTCCTTCTCCTCAGACCACTGGATGGTTTGGCTATGATTTTGTAAAAAAGATATTGTGCAAAAAGTCGTCTATGATGACCATGATACAATAGCCAAACCTTGGAACCTTCTTCAGTTTGGTTCGAGACTTCTGATGGTCTCTCGTGACTCATGAGCGTTCGTTCTATTTTTCTTCAATTCGCCTTTGTAGAACTGCCGCTATAGAATTCTAAGTGAAACAAAACCCAGATTTTATGCCTCAGCTTTTTAGGAGGTACACACATACATCATTAATTAATTTATAAACCCATTGTTCTTCTTCAAATATCATACCCTTCCTACATGTCAGAGGCAAAAACCCGCACACAGAAAGTTCCCTATAAAAGGAGCTAAAAATAAATATATAATTCAGCTCGAGGAAGAATCATGAAGCCTTTCCCCCGAATTGGAGGTAATCACACATATAAAATTAATATTTATAAATCTAGTTATTCTTCTGTAAATATAAAAGTGATGATAAGATGCAACTGTCTACGAAGCAAGTAGTTGAAGAACTAATCGAGAAGAATCAACTGGGCACAAAATCCATAAATTTGAAGGAATGAAGTTTTTATCCTTCCACAAATAAGATGATATTGTGTATTATGACACACCAAAATGAAGAATCCTAGAAAGACTAACGGCATGAACGGCAACCTTGTTACAAAAGGCAACAAGGATGAGGTTGATGTGGACAAAATCAGAGAATAATAAATTAATCCTCCATCTTTGATGAGCTGATACACATCAATGATGTTTATCTAGAGCAAAGTCATCTAAGTGTCTCGACCAACGACAATGTTAATTAAGAAACTGACGAGTGCTTGGGCGAACATGTACTATTTACAGACTTGTTTGAAACCAAAATATTCATATTGGTGTTTTAAAATTGATGTGTTTTTTGTGTTTCTTAATTGGCTCCTTAATGCATGCATCGAGTTACTTAGGGCCAACAAACTTGAAGATGTGAGAAAGGACGAAAAGGTTTATCTTGAAAGATCGACCAAGGTCTAGCTTCTAAAATTTGATGGGCTTCCTAACATAGAAAATGAGATATTGGCATGGGGATGTTAGCTTTGCACATGAGATGGTAGGAACTACCCTATACAAAAGATCTAACATATATTTATTTATTTTGCATATGAAGGCCGAAAACTAATTTTATGTTTCAGATATTCTCCCAATGAATATGTAGAACATGCATGTTATTGGCCGCACTGAACATACTAGAAAGGCGGATCTAGATCCTTGACTCCATGCTTAATGAGAAAGGGAGCCTTCGCCAAACAATGAATTGCGATATAGATATACTAGGTGTTATGTATGGGTCGTATGATTTAATTGTTTGACAATGTCATAATATGATGGTTGACACTTGTATGATTTGTAGTCCTTAGGTATGGAAGCACACGAACCTGTCTCTAAGATGGAAAGTTGTCCAAAGAAAACTTGTCTGACTCATCGTTACTGTCAACATGGACGGTTGTTATTCAAAACAACCCAGATTAGTCAGATGGGTACGTGCACAATTATCAAATTTTGTTTCCCCAACAAAATTAGTACGACCACACACTAACAATAATCATTATTTATTCACATTGTATATGTGGCCTATTTTTTATATTAAGAACATAGAATCCTGGATAGGAAACAAGCTAACTGATCAATTTGACCAGGTAAACATACGCAATATTTTCAACAACACTGGTCGTTTCATCAGTACTAACCCTTTCCACTTGGATAGGTCCACATTGACAAACTTGCAATGAAACTACTAGCTATATTGGTTAGCTCACCACTTAACAAGATGAGGAAGCGCTACCATGAAGCAACAAACATAATGGACCCGGACGGAGGGAGTACATATACAACTAACCCTACATAATGAAAAACCAAGCGACACATGTTTTGAAGCAACCCAAATTCGCCAAAAGAAGAAGAAGATAAGCTCCTAACAAAAATGTCACTACTTTAAAATATTCCTAGCTGAAACACAAATGCCGTAATTATTATTTTTGAAATATCCGTAGTTGAGCTACTCCATTTGTCAATTTGTAATGTCAACAATCTCTCCACCACGTACAAACCTACCACTAGTGTTCAAGTCCTAGGATCATACCTTTCTGAATTTATTTCAAACCTTTTGATGATGTGCGTTTAGTGGGTGAAGACATTCCTCTGTCGATTATGAAGGCGTCTGTGACGACTTTGTCAATCTTAAATTGATGTGCCGCTCAATCTTCGAGAAACACCCATATGATAGGATGTGTGGGCGCGCGTTCATAGGTGTGAGTATATGTGCATAGTATATATATGAGCGCGTCTGTAGTGTGTTAAGAAAACAGTCTCTCAACCGATCAGCATCCCCGGACTTGATTTTGTTCGAAGATTCCCAAGACAACGTGACTTGATTCGCCACTAGTCGCAGGTGCCCACCGCTTTGGCGACGTTGCCACATTGTCGTTATCCCTTAGTCATACAACTTGCCACTAGTTCCAGGAGCAGTGTACCTTCTATGCACATTAATCTGGAAAATAATATTTTCAAAAGGGCAGGCTTCTATTGCACACTAATCTGGAGAATTATACTTTCAAAAGGACACGAGTTCCACAAGATTGATATATTCCATCCAACGAATTCTGATTTGATTGGTGTTTTCTTTTATCAAATAAACGAGGTTGTAACCCCGGCCTCTGATTGAATTGTTCAGGGTCGACATCCATCGACACTTAGGACCATTCTAAAATACACTTAGGACACATTGTTCAGGGATAACACTGCCTAGCCGCATAATCACAAATTCACAATCGACGATGCCAAACAAGCGAGCGGACGTGTTAAGCGGGAAACAGTAATAGTACATGGCTTACTAGTGGAGTGCGCATCTACAAACACGCACTAACCGGACCATTCTAAAATATATAAAAAAAGGGGACAACTTGCTAGTGCTGTATGCATATATGCACGCTCTACTAGTAATCTATGCATCATTAAATACCAATACTTTTTATTTGGAAGTCCAAATTAAGTGACTTTTCAAAATTTGTAAAATAAATAGATATCTAATAGAACAAGTTTTATTTCCTGTTTAACATGTTTAGATTTTATAAAATTAAATATCAATAATATGCAAATAAATATTAATTCTAATTTTCTCAAGCAAACGTTTGAATTCATTTTATTCATCGTCGGTTTGTCTTGAAACTTTTTCTGTGCTCAACATACAACATTTCATCTTCCATGTCATTTTTGTTCTATTTTTCTGAATCTGTTTAATCTATTTAAGTCATTAAGTGCATTCCTCAGTATTTAATGGATACATTTCAAATTTGAACTGCAAGCACACGTTATCATATGTGCTTCTTAGTTATAATTTCCTTCATTTTTTGAAAAAGAGGTTGAAAGCCCCCAACCTCTACATCAGTGTGATGCATTATTATAAGGTTTACAGCATCAGAGAATGACAAAGGACATTTTTAACAAGCATGCATGCGGACGTGGTAAATCTGTAGAAGCTCTTCCTCTACCAATCTAGATTTTTTACAAGCATGCACGCTGACGTGGCACGATGACGGGGATATGACCCCTGCTCTGCAGGCATATCACAGTGTCGTAGAAGCTTGTCCTCATGTCAGTGAACTCCAGCCCCAAGTCCCTGAGCCTCTGGTTCGAGAACCTGTACGGGCTCGCTGTTGGCTTGCCGTCGTCTTCACACTTGGCCGTGACGGGGTACTGCGGGTAGAGGTCCCTGAGGAGGCCGACGAAGTCGGCGCGGTGCAGCACGGCGCTGACGCAGAGGTAGCGATGGCCGCGGGCGTCTGGGTGCTCGTAGACGAGAGCGTGCGCGCGAGCGACGTCCCGGACATCAATGTAGCCGGTGACGGTGTTCTGGTAGGCCGGCTTGGCGCCCGTGAGGAAGCGGGCGACGTGGTCGGTGCTATAGTTGAGTGTCTGCTGTAGGGAGGGACCGATCGTCACGGCCGGCACAACCACGGCCAGCTCCAGTCCCCTCCTAGCCGCCTCCTCCGTCGCCGCGACCTCCGCCATCATCTTGGCGCAGCAGTACAGGTTCTGCGCACGAGGATTGGTTTGTTTAGTTCACTGGCGAGAAAGATATATGCATGGGGGCACATGGAGTCGAGCTTGCTCACACTTACGCCGGTTTGTTTGCAGTAGTCATAGTCGCTCCAGCACGACTCGTCGAGGACGATGTCGGGGCTCCGGTTGGGGTCCATGTGCACGGCGCCGTAGGATGAAGTGAACACCACACGCCGCACGCCCGCGTCCGCCGCCGCGTTGATCACGTTCATCGTTCCCTCCACGGCCGTCGGCACGAGCTCCTGCAAGCGCAGCATGGGCAAGTAAGTGCTCCATGTCCATGCTACGCGGCGCGCATCTTAAGGTCTCAGAAGAGCAGAGGAGGCAGTGAGCTAACGGGATCGTTGGAGACCGGGGAGGCGACGTGGAAGACGCCGTGACATCCTTGGAACACGTCGCAGAGGCCGTCGTAGTGAAGCACATTGGCACGGCACAGGGTGAGCCTCTCCTGGGCGCCATCCAGCGCCAGCAAGTGCGCATTCTTGCGGTCAGCTTCACCAACAAATTGAAGCAATCAGTCAAGCAAAGGGATGGAAATGCAAGATAGCTGGATGGACCAATGCTTGCGCCTACAGGGATCCCTGGCGGTTCCCCTGACGTGGTAGCCACGGAGGAGGAGCTCCTTCACCACCCAAGAGCCGATGAAGCTCCCCGCCCCGGTCACGCAAACCAAGTGCTTCTCGTCGCCATTACCGCCGGCCGCTTTGGAGCTGGACTGCATGGTGATGGTCGACAGTGGTGGTTGTCCGTCGTCGATGCTGAATTGGGCGCAAGCATGGCGTGTATATATAGAACGAGACATGAGTACAACAATAACTATTAAGACGAGACGTGCGCCGTTGCGTATCTCGACTAATTTTATTTTTTGCACGCGGACGTGATTCACGTTGAGCCCCTAACGTGATCGATCCAACCTGAAATCATACTCATGCATCGACTTCGCGTGACCGTGTCATGTCATGTCCAGGCCAGAGACGTGCCGCCGCGCTTAGAGTCAACTGAGGGGCTGAGATTTCCGTTGACTAGATGATATCCTGCGCATTGCTGCAGAAATTCTTAGTCCTATGCGTATGCGAATACATAAATTGAAGAAATTTGTTTGCATGTTGGGTTTCTTATATAGCATTAAAAAAACTGCCCTGTGGACAATACTTGGTGTATAGTTGTAAAGATGGCAGTGTATCATTTTTTTTTACAGTTTTGCTAGAACTCATCTAGATGAGATTTAATTTGGTCTCATTCACCTTTTATAGCCATTGGATGTGGTGCTATAAGATGCGTGTGTGCTGACGTGGGTTGTATCCGTTCTTGTTTTTCAGATGAATGAGACCAAATTACGTCTCATCTAGATGAGTTCTAGGTACTCCCCTTTTTTAACTAAATACAGTGATATGACAGAAATAATCTCATAGGTTTTACATAAGTCTAATGTTTATTAAAAATAAAGAACATGGATTTGAAATGGAGATGCCTTGAAAGGATATGTACATATTGCCATTTTGAGATACTTCTGTATTATGTGAGACTTGTTGTAAATCAATCTTCTGCACATCGGTACGTAGTTCTACATACGATAGCCAAGTAGTTCAAACCAGCCAGTGTAAAAATAGTTGTTACATTAAATAGATGTATCTTCTCATAACCATGCAGCAAGTACCCATCAAGAAATAGTCATCATTATATTCTCACAGTATCCAATCTAATTCGAAGATAGATGGTGCTAAAAAGGAAAAAAAAACAACTTCACACAGTAGAGCATATATGCTTTGAGTAAACATGTGAACAATCCAAATTTAAAATGAATTTCTTGATTACATAACATATTATCTTATATCTGCGAAAACGTAACTGGAGAGGTTAGTACAAATATGCAATAAAACAAGCTACTTGCCAAATTTCTTAAAGATATTTCTGCAGCCTGATGCCGTACTTCTTTCCTTGTACTACCAACGCCTTCACCCAACCTAATTAAATGAAGCAAGCTCAAGAACACTAAAGGAGACAATAACAAAATTTTGCAGACCAATCCGCTTAGAGGACAGGAGTTAGCGGGGAAGGGAGGGGAGGCGGGGAGGGGCGCACCAGATCGGACGTCTTGATGAGGCCCTCCAGGCGGGAGTTGTTCATGATGTTGAGGCAGGGGAAGGAGATGCAGCCGGCGAGGTGGGGCGGGGGTGGGTCGACGAGGTGGTCGACAGCGAGGACAGAGTGCGGGGTCTCGGCCATGAGCTTCTCACAGAGGTGGGAGGAGATGAACCCGTCGGCCCAGATCACGCAGATGGTGAGCAGCGCTACGAGCACGCCGTCCAGATCCAGCCTGCCGCCGTTGGCAGGCGTCGGTGTCGGTGGCGACATGGCCCGACGGTCGCGTGAGCCGATCCAGGTCGAAGGATGGTATTTTTCTGGAGAGGGGAGGAGAGGTTGCGTGCTCGGGATAGAAAGGCGTGTGGGGCTCGAGGTTCATCTCCCCTTTTCTTTCTTCTGAACGAAGGAAGGACGAGGCCCAAAGGCAGAACTCCCCTCGTTTCATTTCGTTGGCTAGAAACAGAAGGCCGGCCCCAGTCCAACTCGTTCTCCAATTGGCCAAGACGCACAATGCATCTTTGTCGATGTGGTATAGGCGAGCGCCCGCACCTTACGCGACTTTTATTGTGTTTAATGGGGCCAAAACATCAGATACTGCATTGCAAGCATTGATGATCTCCAGGCAATCAGATTCCTCAATTACTTTAGAGCATCCAATCTGCTGAGCTACTTGGAGGTCCCGTCGCACAGCTATTGCTTCCGCTGTAGCTACATCAGGAACCACTCCGAAAGGTTCTGCAACTCCCGCCAAAGCTTCACCCCTGCTGTTGCGAACAATGGCAGTCAGGGAGCCCGAACCGTCCTAAAAATGAAGATGCATCAGTGTTCAATTTATATGTTCCAAACAGCGCTTTTCTCACAGCGGGGTTTATCTGAAAGACTATGTTTCTACCTGTTTGAGAACGTTCTCATGAAATGTGGTTGATATATGTGTCAGGCGTGACTAAGGCGACGCTGGACCGGGATTGTGTCATGTCTGTTAGAGTTCCATTACACACATGACCTTTCGTTAATTAGCACATGCTAATTTACGAAACATCATTAGCGGTCATCCATCGAACGAACAGCTGTACGGACATGTCTTTTTCATCTCTCTCATAATTGTGACCAACACATCTTTGAGATGCCTCTTCCAGATGAATGTATATATTTGAGAAAAAGAAATCGAGACTGTTTGTTCATTCCATTTTCTCTGTTAACATGTTGTCATTGGTGATGCACTACTTGGGAAAGTCTTATAGGTAGAGTCACATTAGTGGTGGGTGATACGTCCATTTTGCATCATGCTTTTTGTTGGGGAACGTAATAATTTCAAAAAAATTCTTATGCACACGCAAGATCATGGTGATGCATAGCAACGAGAGGGGAGAGTGTTGTCTACGTACCCTCGTAGACCGATAGCGGAAGCGTTATGACAACGTGGTTGATGTAGTTGTACGTCTTCACGGCCCGATCGATCAAGCACCGAAACTACGGCACCTCCGAGTTCTAGCACACGTTCAGCTCGATGACGATCCCCGGACTCCGATCCAGCAAAGAGTCGGGGAAGAGTTCCGTCAGCACGACGGCATGGTGACGATCTTGATGTTCTACCGTCGCAGGGCTTCGCCTAAGCACCGCTACAATATTATTGAGGAATATGGTGGAGGGGGGCACTGCACACGGTTAAGAGAACGATCACGAAGATCAACTTGTGTGTCTAGAGGTGCCCCCCTGCCCCCGTATATAAAGGAGAAAGGGGAGGGGCGGCCGGCCAGGAGGAGGCGCGCCAGGGAGGAGTCCTACTCCTACCGGGAGTAGGACTCCCTCCTTTTCCTTGTCCAAGTAGGAGAGGGGGAAGGAAGGGAGAGAGGAGAGGAAGGAAAGGGGGGGGGCGCCGCCCCCCTCCTTGTCCAATTCGAACTAGAAGGGGAGGGGGCGCGCGGCCTGCCCTGGCCGCCCCTCCTCTTCTCCACTTTAGGCCCATGTGGTCCATTAACCCCCGGGGGGTTCCGGTAACCCCCCGGTACTCCGGTTTTATCCGAAACTTTTCCGGAATACTTCCGGTGTCCGAATATAGTCGTCCAATATATCAATTTTATGTCTCGACCATTTTGAGACTCCTCGTCATGTCCGTGATCACATCCGGGACTCCGAACTAACTTCGGTACATCAAAACTAATAAACTCATAATATAACTATCATCGAAACCTTAAGCGTGCGGACCCTACGGGTTCGAGAACAATGTAGACATGACCGAGACACGTCTCCGGTCAATAACCAATAGCGGAACCTTGATGCTCATATTGGCTCCCACATATTCTACGAAGATCTTTTATCGGTCAGACCGCATAACAACATACGTTGTTCCCTTTGTCATCGGTATGTTACTTGCCCGAGATTCGATCGTCGATATCTCAATACCTAGTTCAATCTCGTTGCCGGCAAGTCTCTTTACTCGTTCCGTAATACATCATCTCGCAACTAACTCATTAGTTGCATTGCTTGCAAGGCTTAGGTGATGTGCATTACCGAGAGGGCCCAGAGATACCTCTCCGACAATCGGAGTGACAAATCCTAATCTCGAAATACGCCAACCCAACATGTACCTTTGGAGACACCTGTAGAGCACCTTTATAATCACCCAGTTACGTTGTGACGTTTGGTAGCACACAAAGTGTTCCTCTGGCAAACGGGAGTTGCATAATCTCATAGTCATAGGAACATGTATAAGTCATGAAGAAAGCAATAGCAACATACTAAACGATCGGGTGCTAAGCTAATGGAATGGGTCAAGTCAATCACATCATTCTCCCAATAATGTGATCCCGTTAATCAAATGACAACACATGTCTATGGTTAGGAAACATAACCATCTTTGATTAACGAGGTAGTCAAGTAGAGGCATACTAGTGACGTTTAGTTTGTCTATATATTCACACAAGTATTATGTTTCCGGATAATACAATTCTAGCATGAATAATAAACATTTATCATGATATAAGGAAATAAAATAATAACATTATTATTGCCTCTAGGGCATATTTCCTTCAGTCTCCCACTTGCACTAGAGTCAATAATCTAGATTACACAGTAATGATTCTAACACCCATGGAGCTTTGGTGCTGATCATGTTTTTCTTGTGGAAGAGGCTTAGTCAACGGGTCTGCAACATTCAGATCCGTATGTATCTTGCAAATCTCTATGTCTCCCACCTGAACTAGATCCCGGATGGAATTGAAGCGTCTCTTGATGTGCTTGGTTCTCTTGTGAAATCTGGATTCCTTTGCCAGGGCAATTGCACCAGTATTGTCACAAAAGATTTTCATTGGACCCGATGCACTAGGTATGACACCTAGATCGGATATGAACTCCTTCATCCAGACTCCTTTGTTTGCTGCTTCCGAAGCAGCTATGTACTCCGCTTCACATGTAGATCCCGCCACAATGCTTTGTTTAGAACTGCACCAACTGATAGCTCCACCGTTCAATGTAAACACGTATCCGGTTTGCAATTTAGAATCGTTTGGATCAGTGTCAAAGCTTGCATCAACGTAACCATTTACGATGAGCTCTTTGTCACCTCCGTATATGAGAAACATATCCTTAGTCCTTTTCATGTATTTCAGGATGTTCTTGACCGCTGTCCAGTGATCCACTCCTGGATTACTTTGGTACCTCCCTGCTAGACTTATAGCAAGACACACATCAGGTCTGGTACACAGCATTGCATACATGATAGAGCCTATGGATGAAGCATAGGGAACATCTTTCATTTTCTCTCTATCTTCTGCATTGGTCGGGCATTGAGTCTTACTCAATTTCACACCTTGTAACACAGGCAAGAATCCTTTCTTTGTTTGATCCATTTTGAACTTCTTCAAAACTTTGTCAAGGTATGTGCTTTGTGAAAGTCCAATTAAGCGTCTTGATCTATCTCTATAGATCTTAATGCCCAATATGTAAGCAGCTTCACCGAGGTCTTTCATTGAAAAACTCTTATTCAAGTATCCCTTTATGCTATCCAGAAATTCTATATCATTTCCGATTAGTAATATGTCATCTACATATAATATCAGAAATGCTACAGAGCTCCCACTCACTTTCTTGTAAATACGGGCTTCTCCAAAAGTCTGTATAAAACCAAATGCTTTGATCACACTATCAAAACGTTTATTCCAACTCCGAGAGGCTTGCACCAGTCCATAAATGGATCGCTGGAGCTTGCACACTTTGTTAGCTCCCCTTGGATCGACAAAACCTTCCGGCTGCATCATATACAACTCTTCTTCCAGAAATCCATTCAGGAATGCAGTTTTGACATCCATCTGCCAAATCTCATAATCATAAAATGCGGCAATTGCTAACATGATTCGGACAGACTTAAGCATCGCTACGGGTGAGAAGGTCTCATCGTAGTCAATCCCTTGAACTTGTCGAAAACCTTTTGCGACAAGTCGAGTTTTGTAGACAGTAACATTACCGTCAGCGTCAGTCTTCTTCTTGAAGATCCATTTATTCTCAATTGCTTGTCGATCATTGGGCAAGTCAACCAAAGTCCATACTTTGTTCTCATACATGGATCCCATCTCAGATTTCATGGCTTCAAGCCATTTTGCGGAATCTGGGCTCACCATCGCTTCTTTATAGTTCGTAGGTTCATCATGATCTAGTAGCATGACTTCCAGAATAGTGTTACCGTACCACTCTGGTGCGGATCTTACTCTGGTTGATCTACGAGGTTCAGTGGTAACTTGTTCTGAAGTTTCATGATCATTATCATTAGCTTCCTCACTAATTGGTGTAGGTGTCATAGAAACCGGTTTTTGCGATGTACTACTTTCCAATAAGGGAGCAGGTACAGTTACCTCATCAAGTTCTACTTTCCTCCCACTCACTTCTTTCGAGAGAAACTCCTTCTCTAGAAAGGATCCATTCTTAACGAGAAATGTCTTGCCTTCGGATCTGTGATAGAAGGTGTACCCAACAGTCTCCTTTGGGTATCCTATGAAGACACATTTCTCCGATTTGGGTTCGAGCTTATCAGGTTGAAGTTTTTTTTCACATAAGCATCGCAGCCCCAAACTTTCAGAAACGACAACTTTGGTTTCTTGCTAAACCACAGTTCATAAGGCGTCGTCTCAACGAATTTTGATGGTGCCCTATCTAACATGAATGCGGATGTCTCTAGAGCATAACCCCAAAAGATAGTGGTAAATCTGTAAGAGACATCATAGATCGCACCATATCAAGTAAAGTACGATTACGACGTTCGGACACACCATTACGCTGTGGTGTTCCGGGTGGCGTTAGTTGCGAAACTATTCTGCATTGTTTCAAATGTAGACCAAACTCGTAACTCAAATATTCTCCTCCACGATCAGATCGTAGAAACTTTATTTTTCTTGTTACGATGATTTTCAACTTCACTCTGAAATTCTTTGAACTTCTCAAATGTTTCAGACTTATGTTTCATTAAGTAGATATGCCCATATCTGCTTAAATCATCTGTGAAGGTGAGAAAATAACGATATCCGCCACGAGCTTCAACATTCATTGGACCACATACATCTGTATGTATGATTTCCAACAAATCTGTTGCTCTTTCCATAGTACCGGAGAACGATGTTTTAGTCATCTTGCCCATGAGGCACGGTTCGCAAGTACCAAGTGATTCATAATCAAGTGGTTCTAAAAGTCCATCTGTATGGAGATTCTTCATGCATTTTACACCAATATGACCTAAACGGCAGTGCCACAAATAAGTTGCACTATCATTATCAACTCTGCATCTTTTGGCTTCAACATTATGAATATGTGTATCACTACTATCGAGATTCATCAAAAATAGACCACTCTTTAAGGGTGCATGACCATAAAAGATATTACTCATATAAATAGAACAATCATTATTCTCTAATTTAAATGAATAACCGTCTCGCATCAAACAAGATCCAGATATAATGTTCATGCTCAAAGTTGGCACCAAATAATAATTATTTAGGTCTAATACTAATCCCGATGGTAGATGTAGAGGTAGCGTGCCGACCGCGATCACATCGACTTTGGAACCATTTCCCACGCGCATCGTCACCTCGTCCTTCGCCAGTGTTCGCTTAATCCATAGTCTCTGTTTCGAGTTGCAAATATTAGCAACAGAACCAGTATCAAATACCCAGGTGCTACTGCGAGCTCTAGTAAGGTACACATCAATAACATGTATATCACATGTACCTTTGTTCACCTTGCCATCCTTCTTATCCACCAAATACTTCGGGATGTTCCGCTTCCAGTGACCAGTCTGCTTGCAGTAGAAGCACTCAGTTTCAGGCTTAGGTCCAGATTTGGGTTTCTTCTCTTGAGCAGCAACTTGCTTGCTGTTTTTCTTGAAGTTCCCCTTCTTCTTCCCTTTGCCCTTTTTCTTGAAACTAGTGGTCTTGTTGACCATCAACACTTGATGCTCCTTCTTGATTTCTACCTCCGCAGCTTTTAGCATTGCGAAGAGCTCGGGAATAGTCTTATTCATCCCTTGCATATTATAGTTCATCACGAAGCTCTTGTAGCTAGGTGGCAGTGATTGGAGAATTCTGTCAATGACGCAATCATCTGGAAGATTAACTCCCAATTGAATCAAGTGATTATTATACCCAGACATTTTGAGTATATGCTCACTGACAGAACTGTTCTCCTCCATCTTGCAGCTATAGAACTTATTGGAGACTTCATATCTCTCAATCCGGGCATTTGCTTGAAATATTAACTTCAACTCCTGGAACATCTCATATGTTCCATGACGTTCAAAACGTCGTTGAAGTCCCGATTCTAAGCCGTAAAGCATGGCACACTGAACTATCGAGTAGTCATCAGCTTTGCTCTGCCAGACGTTCATAACATCTGGTGTTGCTCCAGCAGCAGGCCTGGCACCCAGCAGTGCTTCCAGGACATAATTCTTCTGTGCAGCAATGAGGATAATCCTCAATTTACGGACCCAGTCCGTGTAATTGCTACCATCATCTTTCAACTTTGCTTTCTCAAGGAACGCATTAAAATTCAATTAATCATATTACTTAAGAACTCCCACTTAGAAAGACATCCCTCTAATCTTCTAAGTGATTACGTGATCCAAATCAACTAAACCATAACCGATCATCACGTGAAATGAAGTAGTTTTCAATGGTGAACATCGCTATAATGATCATATCTACTATATGATTCACGCTCGACCTTTCGGTCTCAGTGTTCCGAGGCCATATCTGCATATGCTAGGCTCGTCAAGTTTAATCTGAGTATTATGCGTGTGCAAAACTGGCTTGCACCCGTTGTAGATGGACGTAGAGCTTATCACACCCGATCATCACGTGGTGTCTGGGCACGACGAACTTTGGCAACGGTGCATACTCAGGGAGAACACTTTTATCTTGAAATTTAGTGAGAGATCATCTTATAATGCTACCGTCAATCAAAGCAAGATAAGATGCATAAAAGATAAACATCTCATGCAATCAATATAAGTGATATGATATGGCCATCATCATCTTGTGCTTGTGATCTCCATCTCCGAAGCATCGTCATGATCACCATCGTCACCGGCGCGACACCTTGATCTCCATCGTAGCATCGTTGTCGTCTCGCCAATCTTATGATTCTACGACTATCGCTACCGCTTAGTGATAAAGTAAAGCATTACAGGGCGATAGCATTGCATACAATAAAGCGACAACCATATGGCTCCTGCCAGTTGCCGATAACTCGGTTACAAAACATGATCATCTCATACAATAAAATATATTATCATGTCTTGACCATATCACATCACAACATGCCCTGCAAAAACAAGTTAGACGTCCTCTACTTTGTTGTTGTAAGTTTTACGTGGCTGCTACGGGCTTAAGCTAGAACCAATCTTACCTACGCATCAAAACCACAACGATAGTTTGTCAAGTTGGTGCTGTTTTAACCTTCGCAAGGACCGGGCGTAGCCACACTTGGTTCAACTATAGTTGGAGAAACTGACACCCGCCAGCCACCTGTGTGCAAAGCATGTCGGTAGAACCAGTCTCACGTAATGTCGGTCCGGGCCGCTTCATCCAACAATACCGCCGAACCAAAGTATGACATGCTGGTAAGCAGTATGACTTATATCGCCCATAACTCACTTGTGTTCTACTCGTGCAGAACATCAACACATAAAACCTAGGCTCTGATACCACTGTTGGGGAACGTAGTAATTTCAAAAAAATTCCTACACACACGCAAGATCATGGTGATGCATAGCAACGAGAGGGGAGAGTGTTGTCTACGTACCCTCGTAGACCGATAGCGGAAGCGTTATGACAACGCGGTTGATGTAGTCATACGTCTTCACGGCCCGATCGATCAAGCACCGAAACTACGACACCTCCGAGTTCTAGCACATGTTCAGCTCGATGACGATCCCCGGACTCCGATCCAGCAAAGTGTCGGGGAAGAGTTCCGTCAGCACGACTGCGTGGTGACGATCTTGATGTTCTACCGTCGCAGGGCTTCGCCTAAGCACCGCTACAATATTATCAAGGAATATGGTGGAGGGGGGCACCGCACACGGCTAAGAGAACGATCACGAAGATCAACTTGTGTGTCTAGAGGTGCCCCCCTGCCCCCATATATAAAGGAGCAAGGGGAGGGGCGGCCGGCCAGGAGGAGGCGCGCCAGGGAGGAGTCCTACTCCTACCGGGAGTAGGACTCCCTCCTTTTTCTTGTCCAAGTAGGAGAGGGGGAAGGAAGGGGGAGAGGAGAGGAAGGAAAGGGGGGGCGCCGCCCCTCCCCCTCCTTGTCCAATTCGGTCTAGAGGGTGAGGGGCACGCGGCCTGCCCTGGCCGCCCCTCCTCTTCTCCACTTTAGGCCCATGTGGCCCATTAACCCCCAAGGGGGTTCCGGTAACCCCCCGGTACTCCGGTTTTATCCGAAACTTTTTCGGAACACTTCCAGTGTTCGAATATAGTCGTCCAATATATCAATATTTATGTCTCGACCATTTTGAGACTCCTCGTCATGTCCGTGATCACATCCAGGACTCCGAACTAACTTCGGTACATCAAAACTAACAAACTCATAATATAACTGTCATAGAAACCTTAAGCATGCGGACCCTACAGGTTCGAGAACAATGTAGACATGACCGAGACACGTCTCCGGTCAATAACCAATAGCGGAACCTGGATGCTCATATTGGCTCCCACATATTCTACAAAGATCTTTTATCGGTCAGACCGCATAACAACATACGTTGTTCCCTTTGTCATCGGTATGTTACTTGCCCGAGATTCGATCGTCGGTATCTCAATACCTAGTTCAATCTCGTTGCCGGCAAGTCTCTTTACTCGTTCTATAATACATCATCTCGCAACTAACTCATTAGTTGCATTGCTTACAAGGCTTAGGTGATGTGCATTACCGAGAGGGCCCAGAGATACCTCTCCGACAATCGGAGTGACAAATCCTAATCTCGAAATACGCCAACCCAATATGTACCTTTGGAGACACCTGTAGAGCACCTTTATAATCACCCAGTTACGTTGTGACGTTTGGTAGCACACAAAGTGTTCCTTTGGAAAACGGGAGTTGCATAATCTCATAGTCATAGGAACATGTATAAGTCATGAAGAAAGCAATAACAACATACTAAACGATCGGGTGCTAAGCTAATGGAAGGGTCATGTCAATCACATCATTCTTCCAATAATGTGATCCCGTTAATCAAATGACAACACATGTCTATGGTTAGGAAATATAACCATCTTTGATTAACGAGCTAGTCAAGTAGAGGCATACTAGTGACGTTTAGTTTGTCTATGTATTCACACAAGTATTATGTTTCCGTATAATACAATTCTAGCATGAATAATAAACATTTATCATGATATAAGGAAATAAAATAATAACATTATTATTGCCTCTAGGGCATATTTCCTTCACTTTTATATCTATATTTATTGCATTATGGGCTGTTATTTCACTTTATGTCACAATACTTATGGCTATTCTCTCTTATTTTACAAGGTTTACATGAAGAGGGAGAATGACGGTTGCTGGAATTCTGGGCTGGAAAAGGAGCAAATATTAGAGACCTATTCTGCGCAACTCCAAAAGTCCTGAAACTCCATGGAACATCTTAAAATAAATAAAGAAAAATCCTCGCCAAAGATGAAGGCCAGGGGCCCACACCCTGCTCACGAGGGTGGGGCGCGCGCCCCACTCCTAGGGCGCGCCCCCCTACCTCGTGGGCCCCCTGGTGGCTCTCCGACGTCCATCTTCTCCTATATGAAGTCTTTCGATGAGAAAAAAATCAGAAGGAACTTTTCGGGACAAGACTTCGCCGCCACGAGGCGGAACCAATCTAGAGCTCCGGCAGAGCTGTTCTGCCGGGGATACTTCCCTCCGGGAGGGGGAAATCATCACCATCGTCATCACCAACGCTCCTCTCATCGGGAGAGGGAAATCTCCATCAACATCTTCACCAGCACCATCTCATCTCCAAACCCTAGTTCATCTCTTGTATCCAATTCTTGTCTCAAAGTCCGGGATTGGTGCTAGTAGGTTGCTAGTAGTGTTGATTACTCCTTGTAGTTGATGCTAGTTGGTTTATTTGGTGGAAGATCATATGTTCAGATCCTATATGCATATTATTACCACTCTGATTATGAACATGAATATGCTTTGTGAGTAATTACGTTTGTTCCCGAGGACAAGGGAGAAGTCTTGCTATTAGTAGTCATGTGAATTTGGTATTCGTTTGATATTTTGATAAGATGTATGTTGTCTAGCCTCTAGTGGTGTTATGTGAACGTCGACTACATAACACTTCACCATTATTTGGGCCTAGAGAAATGCATTGGGAAGTAATAAGTAGATGATGGGTTGCTAGAGTGACAGAAGCTTAAACCCTAGTTTATGCGTTGCTTCGTAAGGGGCTGATTTGGATCCATATGTTTCATGCTATGGTTAGGTTTACCTTAATACTTTTGTTGTAGTTGCGGATGCTTGCAATAGAGGTTAATCATAAGTGGGATGCTTGTTCAAGTAAGAACAACACCCAAGCACCGGTCCACCCACATATCAAATTATCAAAATATCGAACGCGAATCATATGAACGTGATGAAAACTAGCTTGACGATATTCCCATGTGTCCTCGGGAGCGCTTTTCCTATTATAAGAGTTTGTTCCGGCTTGTCCTTTGCTACAAAAAGGATTGGGCCACCTTGCTGCACTTTATTTACTTTTTTTACTTTTTGCTCATTACAATTTATCTTATCACAAAACTGTCTGTTACCACTTATTTCAGTACTTGCAGAGAATACCTTGCTGAAAACCGCTTATCATTTCCTTCTGATCCTCATTGGGTTCGACACTCTTACTTATCAAAAGGACTATGATAGATCCCCTATACTTGTGGGTCATCAAGACTCTTTTCTGGCGCCGTTGCCGGGGAGTGTAGCGCCTTTGGTAGGTGGAATTTGGTAAGGAAAAATTTATATAGTGTGCTGAAATTTACTGTCACTTGTTACTATGGAAAGTAATTCTCTGAGGGGCTTGTTCGGGGTATCTTCACCCCGTCCAGTAGAGCAAAGAGTTGCTCCTCAACCTACTGAACCTATTGAAAATGAAACTCCTTTTGAATTTCCTTCGGGTGTGATGGAAAAACTGCTAGCTAACCCTTTTACAAGAGATGGAACAAAGCATCCTGATGAGCACTTAATATATGTGGATGAAGTTTGTGGATTATTTAAGCTTGCAGGTATACCCGATGATGTTGCTGAGAAGAAGGTCTTCCCTTTATCTTTGAAGGGAGACGCATTGATATGGTATAGGCTATGTGATGATATGAGATCATGGAACTATAAAAGATTGAAATTGGAATTTCATCAAAAGTATTACCCTATGCATCTTGTTCATCGTGATCGCAATTATATATATAATTTCTGGCCTCGCGAAGGAGAAAGCATCGCTCAAGCTTGGGGGAGGCTTAAATCAATGTTATATTCATGCCCCAATCATGAGCTCTCGAGAGAAATAATTATGCAAAGTTTTTATGCTCGGCTTTCTCATAATAATCAAACTATGCTCGATACTTCTTGTGCTGGCTCTTTTATGATGAAGACTATTGAATTCAGATGGAATTTATTGGATAGAATTAAACGCAACTCTGAAGATTGGGACCTCGACGAAGGTAAGGAGTCAGGTATGACACCTAAGTTTGATTGTGTTAAATCTTTTATGGATACCGATATTTTCCGTAAGTTTAGCACTAAATATGGACTTGACTCTAAGGTAGTGGCTTCTTTCTGTGAATCTTTTGCTACTTATGTTGATCTCCCTAAGGAGAAGTGGTCTAAATATCATCCTTCCATAGAAGTAAAAGTAGCTGCACCTATTAAAGTTGAAGAAAAGACTGTCACTTATAATGATCCTATTGTTCCCACTTCTTATGTTGAGAAACCACCTTTCCCTGTTAGAATAAAGGATCATGCTAAAGCTTCAACTATTGTTCATAAAAGCAATATTAGAACTTATACACCTCCTGAGCAAGTTAAAGTAGAACCTAATATTGCTATTGTTAAAGATCTCTTGTCTGATAATATTGATGGGCATGTTATTCAGTTCGAAGGTGAAACTGCTAGAATTGCTAAACCTTGTGCTAAAGATAAACATAGACCTGTGGTAGGCGTGCCTATTATTTCTGTTAAAATAGGAGATCATTGTTATCATGGCTTATGTGATATGGGTGCGAGTGCTAGTGTTATACCGCATACTTTATATGAAGAAATTAAGAATGAAATTGCACCTGCTGAGTTAGAAGGTATTGATGTCACAATTAAACTTGTCAATAGAGATACTGTTTCACCAATTGGAATTGTTAGAGATGTTGAAGTCTTGTGTGGGAAAACTAAATATCCTGCTGATTTTCTTGTTCTTACTTCTCCGCAAGATAGCTTTTGTCCCATTATATTTGGTAGACCCTTCTTGAACACTGTTAATGCTCGGATAGATTGCGAAAAGAATGTTGTTACTATTGGCTTGGATGATATGGTTCATGAGTTTAATTTCTCTAAATTTAGTAAACAACACCGTGAGGAAGAATTATCTAGTAAGGATGAAATTATTGGTCTTGCTTCTATTGCCGTACCTCCTAGTGATCCTTTAGAACACTATTTGCTAGACCATGAAAATGATATGTTCATGAATGAAAGAAGGGAAATAGATGAAGTATTCTTTAAACAGGAACCTATTCTGCAACACAATTTGCCTGTTAAAATTTTAGGGGATCCTCCTCCACCCAAGGGTGATCCCGTGTTTGAGCTTAAATCGTTGCCTGATAATCTTAAATATGCTTATCTTGATGAAAAGAAGATATATCATGTTATTATTAGTGCTAACCTTTCAGAGCATGAAGAAGAAAGATTATTGAAATCTCTGAGGAAGCATCGTGCTGCTATTGGATATACTCTTGATGATCTTAAGGGCATTAGTCCCACTCTATGTCAACATAAAATAAATTTGGAAGCAGATGCCAAACCAGTTCGTGATCCTCAACGACGTTTGAATCCTAAAATGAAATAAGTGGTAAGAAAAGAAATACTCAAGCTTCTGGAGCCATGTATAATTTATCCCGTTGCTGATAGTCAGTGGGTAAGTCCTGTGCATTGTGTCCCTAAGAAGGGAGGTATTACTGTTGTTCCTAATGATAAAGATGAATTGATTCCACAAAGAATTATTACAGGTTATAGGATGGTAATTGATTTTTGCAAATTAAATAAAGCTACTAAGAAAGATCATTACCCCTTACCTTTTATTGATCAAATGCTAGAAAGATTATGCAAACATACACATTACTGCTTTCTAGATGGTTATTCTGGTTTCTCTCAAATACCTGTGTCGGCTAGAGATCAATCAAACACTACTTTTACATGCCCTTTTGGTACTTTTGCTTATAGACGTATGCTTTTGGTTTATGTAATGCACCTACTACCTTTCAAAGATGCATGATGGCTATATTCTCTGACTTTTGTGAAAAGATTTGTGAGGTTTTCATGGACGATTTTTCCGTCTATGGTTCCTCTTTTGATGATTGCTTGAGCAATCTTGATCGAGTTCTGCAGAGATGTGAAGAAACTAATCTTGTCTTGAATTGGGAAAAGTGCCACTTTATGGTTAATGAAGGTATTGTCTTGGGGCATAAAGTTTCTGAAAGAGGTATTGAAGTTGATAAAGCCAAGGTCGATGCTATTGAAAAGATGCCATGTCCCAAGGACATCAAAGGTATAAGAAGTTTCCTTGGTCACACCGGATTTTACAGGAGGTTCATTAAGGACTTCTCAAAAATTTCTCTGCCTCTGACTAATTATTGCAAAAAGATATACCATTTGTCTTTGATGATGATTGTGTAGAAGCATTTGAAATACTTAAGAAAGCATTAGTCTCTGCACCTGTTGTTCAGCCACCTGATTGGAATTTACCCTTTGAAATTATGTGTGATGCTAGTGATTATGTTGTAGGTGCTGTTTTAGGGCAAAGAGTTGATAAGAAATTAAATGTTATTCATTATGCTAGTAAGACTCTAGACAATGCTCAAAGAAATTATGCTACTACTGAAAAAGAGCTTTTAGCAGTTGTATTTGTTTGTGATAAGTTCAGACCTTATATTGTTGATTCTAAAGTAACTATTCACACTGATCATGCTGCCATTAAATACCTTATGGAAAAGAAAGATGCTAAACCTAGACTTATTAGATGGGCTCTCTTGCTACAAGAATTTGTTTTGCATATTGTTGGTAGAAAGGGAGCTGAGAACCCCGTTGCAGACAACTTGTCTAGGTTAGAGAATGTTCTTGATGACCCACTACCTATTAATGATAGCTTTCCTGATGAACAATTAAATGTTATAAGTACTTCTTGTAGTACTCCATGGTATGCTGATTATGCTAATTATATTTTTGCTAAGTTTATACCACCTAGCTTCACATACCAGCAAAAGAAAAGGTTTTTCTATGACTTGAGACATTACTTTTGGGATGACCCACATCTTTATAAAGAAGGAGTAGATGGTGTTATTAGACGTTGTGTACCTGAGCATGAACAGGAACAGATCCTACACAAGTGTCATTCCGAGGCTTATGGAGGACACGACGCTGGAGATAGAACTGCACATAAGGTATTGCAATCTGGTTTTTATTGGCCTACTCTCTTCAAGGATGCCCGTAAGTTTGTCTTGTCTTGTGATGAATGTCAAAGAATTGGTAATATTAGTAGACGTCAAGAAATGCCTATGAATTATTCTCTTGTTATTGAACCATTTGATGTTTGGGGCTTTGATTATATGGGACCTTTTCCTGCCTCTAATGGATACACACATATTTTAGTTGCTGTCGATTACGTTACTAAGTGGGTAGAAGCTATTCCAACTAGTAGTGTTGATCATAACACTTCTATTAAAATGCTTAAGGAAGTTATTTTCCCGAGGTTTGGAGTCCCTAGATATTTAATGACTGACGGTGGTTCACACTTTATTCATGGTGCTTTCCGTAAAATGCTTGCTAAATATGATGTTAATCATAGAATTGCATCTCCTTATCACCCTTAGTCTAGTGGTCAAGTAGAGTTGAGCAATAGAGAGCTCAAATTAATTTTGCAAAAGACTGTTAATAGGTCTAGAAAGAATTGGTCTAAGAAACTTGATGATGCATTATGGGCTTATAGAACTGCATATAAAAATCCTATGGGTATGTCTCCGTATAAAATGATTTATGGAAAAGCATGTCACTTACCTCTCAAACTAGAACATAAGGCATATTGGGCTATTAAAGAGCTCAACTATGATTTTAAACTTGCCGGTGAGAAGAGGTTATTTGATATTAGCTCAGTTGATGAATGGAGAACCCAAGCTTATGAAAATGCCAAGTTGTTTAAAGAAAAAGTTAAAAGATGGCGTGACAAAAGGATACAAAAGCCTGAGTTTAATGTAGGTGATTATGTATTGCTATACAACTCTCGTTTAAGATTTTTTGTAGGAAAACTTCTCTCTAAATGGGAAGGCCCCTATGTTATCGAAGAGGTCTATCGTTCCGGTGCCATAAAGATCAACAACTTCGAGGGCACAAATCCAAAGGTGGTAAACGGTCAAAGAATCAAACATTATATCTCAGATAATCCCATAAATGTGGAAACCAATATTATTGAAACCGTAACCCTGGAGGAATACATAAGGGACACTTTACGGAACATTTCAGACTCTGAAAAGGAATAGGTATGTGGTACGGTAAGTAAACCGACTCCAAAACAATTTTTAAGGCAATATTTCTCCGTTTTGGAATTATTAGAAAAATAGAAAAATAAGTAGCAGTCCGGGAAGGACACGAGGGCCCCACGAGGGTGATGGGTGCGCCCTACCCCTCTGAGCGCGCCCCTACCTCGTGAGCACCTCGTGTGCCTTCCGGACTCCGTTTCTTACACGATACGTATTTTGGTCAGTAAAAATTAATTATATAACCTCCCGAAGGTTTTGACTCCCGTATCACGCAAACCTCCTCTGTTCTTGTTTCGAGCTGTTTTTCTGACAGATCTAGGTTATCATGATGGCCCCAAGCGCCTCCAAGGACAAGTTCTTCAAGAAGGTCATCAACCCTTACCTCGCGGATGTGCTGCGACACCCTCAAACCATTGAGTTGCATGATGGGTTGCTGCACATCCGCGATGAAGAGGGACCAAAGGGGACCGGAAGCATGGAGATGAGGCTCGAAGCAGTGGCGCAACAAGTTTTCAAGTGCCAAGGGATGGTAGAACGTGGACTCAACTCTAACCACATGATGATCGCGGAGTTCACTAGCAACCACAAGTTGGATGCTGACAACATCGGGGAGACTATCTTCAAGCTTCATGAGAAGATCGAGCACCTCCAAGCCCAAATCTATGACCCGCAAAACCAAAACTTTGAGTATGAATATAGATTCAAAAGGATGAGTTTGGCTGCAGATTCGAGGATCCCGGAGACTTGATCATCCTTCTATGATGGAGAACCTATGCCTTGGAAGATGGACTGAAAGTGCGTTATATCGACTAGAGGGGAGGTGAATAGGCGATTTTTATGAAAGTCTTCAGAACGTGGAAGTTATGAAGACAAACAGTAGAGATATGCCTATTACTATGCAGCGGAAGTTAGACTACACTAGGCAAGCCATGGTCAAGTATCAACAGAGTGAAAGCACAGTGACAAATAGTTGTAGTGTAATAAGGATCAGGTAGGAAGATACTATGAAGCCAAACAGATCATACACTCACGTTGTGAAGACAAAAGATAAAACAGACACGCAATGACTTCACAATGAGTGATCAGTAAGTAAAAGGAAGTGAAGATGAAACCAGTGACTCGTTGAAGACAATGATGTGTTGGACCAGTTCCAGTTGCTGACAACTGTACGTCTGGTTGGAGCGGCTAGGTATTTAAACCTTAGGACACACAGTCCCGGACACCCAGTCCTGAACACGCAGCTCAGGACACCAAGTCCTCACCGTATTCTCCTTGAGCTAAGGTCACATAGTCCTCGCCCAATCACTCTGGTAAGTCTTCAAGGTAGACTCCCAAACCTTCACAGACTTCGTTCACTGGCAATCCACAATGTCTCTTGGATGCTCAGAACGCGACGCCTAACCATCTGGAGGATGCACAGTCCTCAAGTGTAATAAGTCTTCAGATCACACAGACAAGAAGACTTAAGTGATGCCCAATTTTCTCTGGCTCTGGGGGTTAGGGCTTTGTCCTCGCAAGAAATTCTCTCTCAAAGGCTTCGAGGTGGGTTGCTATCAAACGACAAATGCCGTACTCTCAATCTGAGTAGCCAACCGTTTATGGTTGTAGGGGTTGGGCTATTTATAGCCACTTGGCAACCCGACCTGATTTGTCCGAAATGACCCTGGGTCACTAAGGAACTGACACGTGTCTCAACGGTCAGATTTCAAACTCTCATGGCAACTTTACTTGGGCTACAAGCAAAGCTGACTTGTCCGGCTCTGGACAAGATTCGCTCTCATTGTCTTCACTCGAGGACATAGGTTTTTGGTTTAGGCATCACTTCAGTCATTCTGACTGGTTCTCCTGGACCCCACTTAACAGTACGGTGGTTCCTATGACTCAACAAAAAAGAAAAAGAACTATGAAAGATCTAAGTCTTCGAGCTCCATAGGCTTCATATCGTGTCTTCTTTTGTCATAGTCTTCAATGTGAATATCTTCATATACCACCTTTGACTTCAATGTCTTCATACATTTTTAGGGGTCATCTCTGGTAGTAAAACCGAATCAATGAGGGACTTCTACCTGTGTTATCCTGCAATTCTCACAAACACATTAGTCCCTCAACTAGGTTTGTCGTCAATACTCCAAAACCAACTAGGGGTGGCACTAGATGCACTTACAATCTCCCCCTTTTTGGTGATTGATGACAAACTAGTTGAAGTTTTCAACGGGGAATATAATCTGTGAAATTGTAAAGGATGAGGAATTGTATTCATAAGTTGCAAGGGCTCCCCCTGAAGATGTGCATATAAGTTAATTTGCTTTTGGAATGCAAATGCACATGGCAGGTTGTACTTGAGGAGATCCACTTCAGCTTATGATGACAATCCACTATGCATGTGAAAGTATATGAAGATACTGATATGCATAATGGAAAATGGACGTCTGCAGAATGAGATAAGTGCGAAATTTATCATCGCACATGCAGAATTTATCTTCGCAAAACAGGGTGGCAAACAAGTAGCAGACGACCATCTGGTTTAAGTGTTACAACTCATAAGAACCAAATGTAGCAAAAACGAGAGTTGTAAGCACGAAGCAAAATATAAGGCACCCGCCCATATGAACCCGCTTGAAGACTATCAATCTCATATGCTTCTCCCCCTTTTGGCAGTAATGACCAAAAAGGTTTGAAGACATAGAGTCTCTACTCGTTCCCATGAGGAGTAGGTGAAGCAGTAGGGTTGTTGATGTTGTTTGGCGGTGCAGAAGAGCTTGGAGGTGCTGAAGCAGGTGGTGGTGAAGTAGCATCGTCTTCTTCCTCAATAATTCTGGCAGTGACTGTGGCAGCAGAGGAAGAGAACTCAGAGTCTTCAAGAGATGGAGTCCCCAGCAGCACAGTTCTTCGAGGAGGTGTGGAGTCAAATTTGAATCTCTCAGTGAAGCCATCCTCTTGAAGATCAGCTTCAGAAAGCATCATCGTTAGCCCTTTCCATGTGCGGCGACAGGTTTCATGGGCAACGAAAGCGTTCTTGGTAGCAAGATTTCGGATGTGATTTACATCCACCAAGAGGCTTTTCATCTGTCTCTTCAACCAGTCATGATGCCTATCCTGCTTTTGATGAAGGGCCGCAAGAAGCTCTCGGTCGTTGAGAACACGAATGCGCTTCTTGGGTCTTGAAGCAGTGGCACTGTCAGTGGCTTCAGTTGAAGCAGGGCGTGGTGCACGTGTAGTGCCAGCCAAAGGATACACCCTGGAGATGGCTTCAACACCTTCAACGTTTCGAGTGAAGCTCTGGTGTTCTGCATTCTGAAGACTCAGAGGTTTCTTGGCAGGTTCAGGATAGATGGCTTCAGCAGAGGTATCCACATCAGGCAAGAAGATCCGATGGTTGCGGGCTGAGGGCTGATACGAGATGGCAGAGTAAAGTTTGATCAGCCTCATTACCCAAGGAGCATAGAACTTTAAACCAAACAGATCCGAGCCTGATGCAGCTAGTTGGCGTATGAAGAAATCCTGTGCGTTGAAGCATTTGCCATGAAGGATACAGAATATCAGAGTCTTCATTGCACCCTCGATCTTGGCATTTGGAGAGTGTCCTTTAATGGGCCAGAGAGTCCGCCAGATGATGTGATAGATGATCCTGGGCAGGTACTCAAGCTCTTCAACAAAGAACTCTGTGGGATAAGGAGCATCGTGGGGCAATGGCTTCATCATGGAGAGCATCTGACTCATATTCGGTTCAGGCCTCTGAAATATGCTCTCAATAGCTTCAGTGTGTAGCCGACAGCCTTGCTCGAAGAATTCGCCTGGAGTGGGCAGGCCAGTGAGCTCAATGATATCAAATGCATTGGCTTCGCGATGAACGTTGCCAGTCATCCACTCCAGGACCCAAGTCTTCGGATCTCTGTTGTATCCTTTGATGTGCAGTGTGGCATAGAATTGTAGCAGGAGCTCTTCGTTCCAATGCTCTTCATCAGTAACAAACTGTAGCAGACCCACTTGTTTGAAGCAATCCAACGCTTCCTCTAGATAGGGCAGACCAGCAATGGCTTCAACATCAAGGCGCTTGTGCGGGAAAATGCGACCTTGGTTGTACAGTATGCAAGAGTAGTAGCTGCGCTGAGGATAGCTCTAGAACCTATCTGATGAAATCCTTTCCCTTGAATAGGGGTTCTTGGAGCTATTGAAGAAAGTATTATCTGCCCCGAAGCTATTGATGTTGAAGGAACCAGGTGCTGATGCAGGACCTGGGAACCTTGGCATTCTTGGGATTGGCTTCTGAACCTGAGGCCTGTGCTGAACATGGTAGTTGAATTGGGGACCTGCAGCAGACTCAGGAACAGAAGTTGTGGGTTCAGTGGCTTCGCTGTCTTCTGAAGCTTTTGCTGGGGAGGGCTCCACATTAGCTTCGTTGTTGGTCATGGCAGCCTCAAGATTTTCATCCTCCGCTTGACTAGCTGGAGGGTCGGTCACAAGCACGTTCTCCTGGAGAACTGCTTCTTGGTGGAGCAGAGGAGTGGGCTCTTGTGGTGCTTCTTCTGCGGCTAATGCAGCCGGAATGTCTTCAGCATAGACTTGAGGCCTTGGACCTTTGCGAAGCCTGCGGAACGCAGACGACGCCTGTGGGGTTGGAGTGGGATGGGCCTCATAGTCTTCTTCCTCTTGAAGGCGATCCGCCCATGAAGCATCCTGTGCAATTGGCGTCAGTGGACGACCAATGCTGATGAGTTCGCTGTGTTCTAATTGAGGAAGGGTTGCATCATCTTCTACATTGTCACAATGACCAATGTCTTCAGCAACGATGGGGTCAGCTGCTGGAATGTCTTCAGCTTCAGGAGGCTCTATGGAAGAAGGCTCATGGACTGTCAGTTGACGTTCCGCGTCAGGGTGAACCATAGAAATGGGTTCAACTATCAAGGGCTCTGTGGGAGTAGCCCGAGATTTCTTGATCTTTCGCTTTTTCTGAGTGGGGGCAGAAGGAGAGGCTTCAGAGTGTTTCCTCTTCCTGGCTTCAGCCTCTGCAGTTCTCGTCTTCTTGAGCTCTGAAGCGGTTGACCGGCTCTTTGGCTTCGAGCCAGTCGTTGCAGTTGGGAAGACAAGCGGAACTGCTTCCTGGCTTGGTGCCTCTGGTTCAGCTGGAACAGTCTTCTTCTTTTTCTTTGCAGCCATCTTGGAGTCGATGCCAGGACGCCCAAGTGCCTTGCGCTTCTCAGCCTCATTGTAGGCTTGCACACATCTGGCAGCCAGAGTCTTCATCCGCTCACGTGAACCCTGAGCTTCTGCATGCTTCTTCAGAAAGTTTTCCTTTAGCTCATGCAACATGATCTTGAAGCTCTTCACTTCTTGCACGCTGAGCTTGGCCATATGCTTCTTGAACTGAGCCTTTTCATGATCAATTTTCTGCTTCAGTTCAACAATGTGCTGGGCAATAGCAAGTTCTGAAGCAATAGCGCCTTGGAAGGCGACGCTGAGGCCAACGGGCAGCTGTAGATCTTCAAAGCTGATGTTTGGTGTGGCAAACCACTCGTCAATGAAGTTGTGGATGATGGCGACATCAAAGAGAGGCAGATTGTTGAAGATTTCTGCTTCTTCTTTGCTCTTGATGAGTTGCTCAAGAGCGTCATCTCCAAGATCTTCATCACTTGACAGATCAATGGCTTCACTGCGCAGGATGGCAGCAGCTGTGAGCTCTTTGCCAGTGTGAGACAGAGACATCTTGGCCTTCTGGTGCCTTGAGACGCGTGATAAGTCTTTAGACTGCACACTATCTTCAGGAGGTGCAGTCGCCAATGGCTTCGCCTTTGAGATTTTTGGTGAAGGGGCTGGCTTTGAAGCTTTTGGCTTCTTCAACTGCTTCGGCTTCGGCACTGCAGGCACTTCATCAGACTCAGTGTCAGCTGCAGGCTCATTCACTGCAGTCCCTTGAACCAAGATGTAGGTGATGAGGCCTTCAAGGTTGGCATACGGACCGATGACATTGGGTTCTGCTTCTCGTGTGCCATCTGCCCTTGGTGCTGAGGGACTAGGGTTGAAGTCTAACCTAAATTTCTTCTTGTTCCGCTTCGCTGAGTTTTGGGCAAACTGGAAGTTGCGCTTGAACAGATTGTCGTCATGACACCAGAGTAGTGACGACGGATGTGCATCATCAGGCTGTGGCCCATGGACCATGCATGGATAGAAGCTTTGGGCAATAGCTTCATCTTTGGACCTGGGTACAAGATTCTTGTATAAGATGTCTCCCCACGGTCTTTTTATGGCACTTTTCTCAGCATACTCTTGGGTTGTGAAGCGGTATTTGAACCATTGTTCTGCCCAATAGCGTCGAATCCATTGGATTCGGGTCTTGCGCTGACCATAATTCTCTTCAGGATCTGTTTTATACATTTCTGCCAGTTCATCAGGCAGATCTTTGGATGTTCCTCCACGTCGCTGTCTGCCCCCCTTCCTTGCTGCTGTTTCTGAAGCCATAAACCTTAACTTGGAAGGCTTCAAGACGTTCAAAGGCTTCAAAGGCTTTCTTTTGCTGGACCAACAGGAACTGGCTTCAGGAGAATTTATGTGATGCTGTAAGAATTCTGCAAATGAATGCAGACTATGAGAACCAAAGGATTCTCCCACGGACATGTACCTGTGACAACATTAAGGTGCGAGGGAAGGGGAAGAGGTCATATGCATTCTCAGAAGATTTTGAAGATAAATCAGTTTAGAAGACATTGACCTCATCGTGCGAAGACATTCACTCATAGATAAGAAGTTGGTTCCAGATTTGTACGAATCCACAGATCAGTACAAGTGAGGAATCTAACTACTTTGTGAAGCACAAGTGAATATACTAGGCATGTTATGAGATGCAGTTTGAGAGAGATCTAGCTTGTGTGAACAGAAACTGCTTGTGGTAGAAAGTGACAGATCAATAGGATCAACGGTGCTGTAAAAAAGGGTTTTATTTACCACACTGAGAACTGCTAGACGGAGTGGGAGATGAGGCCGAGTAGTTCACTCGTCCGTGCCCTAACTTAGCAACGGAGGAGACCTACGGCGATGGCGGAGAGGACGATGTCCACGGTCGGCGTGAAGACGGCGTCGGAGAGGTTGCGGCAGCGAAGCGCTTCGTCGCCGGCGTCGTCGAGAGCTAGCGGTGGCGCTAGGGTTCGTGCGAGGGTGGAAGAAGAGATAGTTACCGCTGTGATAGTGTATTTATAGGCACAAGGGCGGCACTGTGCTATTACACAGGTGCCCTTGGCGATTCGCATCTGAGGAACGCGTGGTCAGTTTGCGGAAGTTTGGGGTTTGTTCCACGTCCCACGCACGCCTGGATTGTCGGGTGGTCGTTCCTGCTTCTCCGGATTTTATGTGGAGGAATGAGCATTGAAAACGGACTTTATGGTTGTCTCTATATCTTCTGCTGACAAGGACGCAGTGAAGACATTCGACAGTTTCAATAGAATGCATATGACTTTGAGAGATAGAATTTTGAGATAGATAGCATAGAGAGGTTAGGGTCCGATCACATTCACTTAGTTCAAAAGATTCAAACAAGAAGACATAGCTATAAGTGAATGTTGTAGAGGACAGAACACTAGTATGTATATATATATATATATATATATATATATATATATATATATATATATATATATATATATATATATATATAATCAACGTAGTGAAGATAATCATGAAAATATGTTGAGTTCGAAGCCAAACCAAATGTGAAGACATTTCAAGGTAACGCCATGAGAGAAACACTTCAAAATAGAACGTTTGGTGGTGGCGTTACCCACCGTATAGGAAGTATTAGACCCAGACACGGCGCACAATTATCGTGGCGCTCCGAAGTCAAATTCCACATTAATGTATTCACACTTAGAATGTATGTCTTCATTGATTGAAGATATACTTCACTTCGTGTGTTGCACATCTAAGTCATCAATATGCATAAGGGTTAGGATGTGTGCCTGATCACAGGACATTTGAGGATTCCAGGATATTTAGCTCACACCGTAACTTGCAAAATCTCTTCTCATCCAAGGGCTTGGTGAAGATATCTGCCAATTGCTCTTCAGTGTTGACGTGTATGATATCAATATCTTCCTTCACAACATGATCTCTGAGAAAGTGATGACGAATTTCAATGTGCTTTATCTTCGAGTGCTGAACTGGGTTGTTGGCGATCTTGATGGCGCTTTCGTTGTCGCAGTAAAGTGGCACTTGCTTCAGATGAACGCCATAGTCCTTGAGTGTTTGCTTCATCCACAGAAGCTGAGCGCAGCAAGATCCATCAGCAATGTATTCAGATTCAGCAGTGGAGAGAGATACACAGGTCTGCTTCTTTGAAGACCAACATACAAGTGATCGTCCCAGAAAGTGACATGTGTCTGATGTAGACTTACGATCAACTTTGTCACCAGCATAATCAGCATCCGAGAATCCAACCAAATCAAACTCTAAGCCCTTTGGATACCATAATCCTAGAGTTGGGGTGTGAGCCAAATAACGAAGAATTCGCTTCACAGCTAAGTGATGCGACTCCTTTGGTGCCGCTTGAAATCGAGCACACATGTAAACACTAAGCATAATATCTGGCCTAGATGCACATAGATAAAGTAAAGAACCAATCATGGAGCGGTATACCTTTTGATTGAACTCTTTACCATTATCGTCAGGACCCAGATGATGTTTGGCTGGCATTGGTGTTGTGAAGCCTTTGCAGTCTTGCATACCGAACTTCTTCAGGCAATCTTTGAGATACTTCTCTTGAGATATGAAGATGCCATTGTGTTGTTGGCGTATTTGAAGACCAAGGAAGAACTTCAGCTCCCCCATCATGGACATCTGATATTGCTCTTGCATCATATAGCCAAACTCTTCACTGTACTTCTGATTGGTGCAGCCGAAGATAATGGCATCCACATATATTTGGCACACAAACAGTTCACCATCATATGTCTTCGTGAAAAGAGTGAGATCTAGGGAACCAGGTATGAAGCCTTTGCTCTTCAGGAAGTATTTGAGTGTGTCATACCAGGCCCTAGGGGTCTTGTTTGAGGCCATACAGTGCCTTGTTGAGCTTGTATACCATGTCAGGATGTTTTGGATTTTCAAAGCCAGGCGGTTGTGCAACATACACTTCTTCTTCAATCTTGCCATTGAGAAAGGCACTCTTCACATCCATTTGATATAGAAGTATGTTATGATGATTTGCATAGGCCAACAGTATGCGTATGGCTTCAAGCCTAGCCACAGGAGCAAATGTTTCATCGAAGTCAATGCCTTCCACTTGAGTATATCCTTGAGCAATGAGACGAACTTTGTTTCTGACAACTTGACCATGCTCATCTTGCTTGTTGCGGTATATCCATTTGGTGCCTATTATGTTGTGCTTCCGTGGATCAGGACGCTTAACCAGTTCCCATACATTATTCAGCTCAAACTGTTGAAGCTCTTCTTGCATAGCTTGAATCCATTCAGGTTCCATGAAGGCTTCTTCAACTTTCTTGGGTTCTGATATTGAGACGAATGCGAAGTGCCCACAGAAATTTGCTAGCTGAGTTGCCCTTGAACGAGTGAGTGGACCAGGTGCATTGATGCTATCAATTATTCTTTCAATCTGCACTTCATTGGCAACGCGAGGATGTACATGGCGAAGACTTTGCTCTTGTTGTTCACTGTCGTTGTTGGAAGGAATGTCTTCAGGCTGAGCAATGTCTTCATGTTGATCAGGTGCTGAAATGATAAGTTCTTCTTCAGGATGAGCTTCAGAAGGTATAATCTCTCCAGTTCCCATTAGCTTGATTGATTCACTGGATGGAACTTCATCTAGCACACTTGGCAGCTGCTCTCTTTGTGATCCGTTGGTCTCATCGAACCGCACATCCACTGTTTCAACCACTTTGTAATGAAGGAGATTGAAGACTCTATAGGAGTGCGAATCCTTTCCATATCCAAGCATAAAACCCTCATGTGCTTTTGGTGCAAATTTTGAGGTGTGATGTGGGTCCTTGATCCAGCACCTTGCGCCAAATACTCTGAAGTAACTGACATTTGGCTTTTTGCCAGTAAGGAGCTCATAAGATGTCTTGTTCAGTAGCTTGTGAAGATAAACACGATTGATTGTATGACATGCAGTATCAATGGCTTCGGGCCAGAATTTTCTTGGAGTCTTGTATTCATCTAGCATCGTTCTGGCCATCTCAATTAGTGTTCTATTCTTGCGTTCGATGACGCCATTCTGCTGTGGCGTGTACGGGGCTGAGAATTCATGTGTGATGCCCAAGGTATCAAGATATGTATCAAGGCCAGTGTTCTTGAATTCAGTGCCATTGTCACTTCTGATGTGCTTTATCTTGGCGCCAAAATTGTTCATAGCACGATTGGCGAAGCGTCTGAAGACATCCTGCACTTCAGTCTTGTAAAGGATCATGTGCACCCAAGTATATCTAGAATAATCATAAACAATAACGAAGCCATAGAGGCAAGAAGTAGTAGTTAGAATTGAGTAATGAGTGGGACCGAAAAGATCCATGTGGAGCAGTTCGAAGGGTTGAGTAGTAGTCATGATTGTCTTCGAGGGATGTTTGGCCCTCGTCATTTTCCCCGCTTCACAGGCACCGCATAAATGGTCTTTCTTGAACTTGACGCCCTCGATGCCTATGACATGCTTCTTCTTCGCGAGGGTGTGGAGGTTCCTCATGCCAGCATGTCCAAGCCTCCGATGCCATAGCCAGCATTCTGAAGCCTTTGCTAGAAGACATACTGAGAAATCTACCACGTACAGATCATCTTTTCGATACCCTTCAAACACTAGAGACTTGTCAGATTCCATTAGTACAAGGCAACAATATTTTCCAAACATTACGATCATGTTCAAATCGCAAAGCATTGAGACAGACATTAAGTTGAAGCCAAGGGATTCAACAAGCATGACTTTATCCATGTGTTGATCCCTTGAGATTACAACTCTACCTAGACCCAATACCTTACTTTTACCAATGTCAGCAAATGTGATGTGACTCTTGTCGGATGGACGTAAGGTTGAGTCCATAAGAAGACTTCTTTTGCCAGTCATGTGATTTGTACACCCACTGTCAATAATCCATTCTGAAGACGCTGGTGTCGTACCCTATAATGCAGTTAGGGGGATAGGCTTCACCAAGAGCATTGTGAAGCAAAATCATTTGACGAACCAGTGGGTTATGAAAGCTTAGATCCAGGTTAGGACTAATAGGGAGAGTAGCAAGCGATTCAGGTACGAAGTACATAGTAAGACCATTTGGGAATTTGATCTTGCGCCCTACAAGATGTTTAAGGTCCCCAGCAATAGCGTCAGACGATTTTGGTTTTCTGCTGGAGACCATTCCCTGCAAAAGAGAGTTAAGCCTTTTTAACCACCCACATCTTCAAGGGTGGCTTAGAAGCAATAAGTCTAAGTGCAGCATCTGAGAATTTTGGCTTTGAAGCCTTAGCAAACAGTCTTGCAGGTGGACAATAGTACTCATAAGAATAAGCAGAATAGTTCTTGGTCTTATGAACATAGCGGTTTGATGAACCGCTCTCATATTCATATGACTGAGTATGGTCTCCCTGCAAAACATTTGCGTTAGTGCGACTCAGGTGAGTCCTCTGTTTGTATGAAGCCTTTGGACCGTATGAAGCCTTTGGTCTGAGGTTTGTCTTCTTCAAGTGAGGTGTCATGAAGACATTCACAGGAAGATTTTCCAGACACTTTTTCGAAACCCAGATCTTCTTCATAGGCGGTCCATTCCTGCAGTTAGTACCAATGTACCTGGCAAACACTTCACCATTCTGATTCTTAAACAGTATATAGTTTGCATCAAAGGATTCATCAATGATAATGGGGTTAGCACAAGTGAAGCCAGTTAGATTGGATGGATCTGCTGACGGTTCCTTTGCAGCAACCCACATGGTTTTGGGGTACTGCTCAGGTTTCCAGTAAGAGCCATCTGCATTCATTTTCCTTACGAACCCAACACCCTCTTTCCTAGGGTTTCGGTTCAGAATCTGCTTTTTGAGGACATCACATAGTGTCTGATGCCCTTGAAGACTTTTGTACATCCCTGTTTCAAGCAATGTCTTCAACCTAGCATTCTCATCAGCAATAGCGGTGGTATCCTCAACAGAGGGGTTAGTTACCGCATCAACAGTTGAAGATATTGCAACAGCAGTAGCAGTAGAACATTCAGCAACAGAAGTAGCATTATCACACTCAATGCATTTAAGACATGGTGGTTCAAATCCTTCCTGAGCGGGACTGATCTGTTTGGCGCGAAGTGACTCGTTTTCCGTTTGAAGATCTTCATGAACCGCTCTCAATTTCTCAAGATCTTGCTTCCTTTGAAGATAATCATAGGAAAGCTTTTCATGAGTTGTTGAGAGAGTTTCATGATGATTTTCAAGTTCCTGATATTTAATGTGAAGATTTTTTATGTCTTCAATTAAGGATTCAGATCGAGTCATTTCAGCACCCAACAGATCATCGCTTCTGTCTAACAGTTTTTGAATATGTTCCATAGCTTTCTGTTGTTCAGTTGCAATTTTAGCAAGTGTTTTATAGCTAGGTTTTGAAACACAATCAGAGTCATCGTCACTAGATGTTTGATAGTGAGTAGTGCGTGTGTTTACCTTGGCACCGCGTGCCATGAAGCAGTAGGTAGAAGCGGAGCAGTCCTTGTCATTTGCATCGGTGTCGGTGATGAAGTCATTGTCTTCAGTGTTGAAGATGGACTTGGCAACGTATGCTGTAGCCAGACTTGCGACGCCTGAGTCGGATTCCTCTTCAGACTCCACCTCCGCCTCCTCAGAAGCAGACTCCTCCTCTGAATCCATTTCCTTGCCAACAAACGCACGTGCCTTGCCAGATGAGTTCTTCTTGTGTGATGAAGACTTTGAGGAAGACTTGGAAGAAGACTTTGAGTATTTCTTCTTCTTCTTCTTGTCGTCAGAGTCATATTCCTTGCTCTTCTTGTTCTTTTTGTTCTCATTGTCCCACTGTGGACACTCAGAGATGAAGTGGCCAAGTTTCTTGCACTTGTGACATGTTTTCT
The DNA here is from genome assembly GCF_002162155.2 of Triticum dicoccoides. Classification (NCBI taxonomy): domain Eukaryota; kingdom Viridiplantae; phylum Streptophyta; class Magnoliopsida; order Poales; family Poaceae; genus Triticum; species Triticum dicoccoides. Next base: position 612,588,148 of record NC_041390.1, read on the forward strand.
TCTTGTAGTCATGAGCAGGAGCTTCATCATTCCTTGAACTTGATCGGGAAGACTTTCTGAAACCTTTCTTCTTCGTGAATTTTTGGAACTTCTTGACAAGCATAGCAAGTTCCCTTCCAATGTCTTCAGGATCATCAGAACTGCTATCAGATTCTTCTTCAGATGAGGAGACAGCTTTTTCCTTCAAGGCACGAGTTCGCCCATAGTTTGGACCGTAGATATCTCTTTTCTTCGAAAGCTGAAACTCATGTGTATTGAGCCTCTCAAGTATGTCAGACGGATCGAGTGTCTTGAAATCAGGATGTTCTTGGATCATCAGGGCCAGGATGTCAAACAAACTATCAAGTGATCTCAGCAGCGTCTTGACGACTTCGTGTTTGGTAATCTTAGTGGCGCCAAGGGCTTGAAGCTCATTTGTGATGTCAGTGAGTCGGTCAAATGTGTGCTGGACATTCTCATTGTCATTTCGCTTGAAGCGGTTGAAGAGATTGCGAAGGACACTAATTCTTTGATCTCTTTGGGTTGAGATGCCTTCATTGACCTTGGAGAGCCAGTCCCAGACCAGCTTGGATGTCTTCAAAGCACTCACACGGCCATACTGTCCTTTGGTCAGATGACCACAGATGATGTTCTTGGCAGTAGAGTCCAGTTGAACGAATTTCTTGACATCAGCAGCAGTGAAACCTTCTCCAGCCTTGGGAACGCCGTTCTCGACGACATACCATAGGTCGACGTCAATGGCTTCAAGATGCATACGCATCTTATTCTTCCAGTAGGGATATTCAGTTCCGTCGAAGACGGGGCATGCAGCGGAGACTTTAATTATCCCTACAGTCGACATAGCTAAAACTCCAGGTGGTTAAACCGAATCACACAGAACAAGGGAGCACCTTGCTCTAATACCAATTGAAAGTGCGTTATATCGACTAGAGGGGGGGTGAATAGGCGATTTTTATGAAAGTCTTCAGAACGTGGAAGTTATGAAGACAAACAGTAGAGATATGCCTATTACTATGCAGCGGAAGTTAGACTACACTAGGCAAGCCATGGTCAAGTATCAACAGAGTGAAAGCACAGTGACAAATAGCTATAGTGTAATAAGGATCAGGTAGGAAGATACTATGAAGCCAAACAGATCATACACTCACGTTGTGAAGACAAAAGATAAAACAGACACGCAATGACTTCACAATGAGTGATCAGTAAGTAAAAGGAAGTGAAGATGAAACCAGTGACTCGTTGAAGACAATGATGTGTTGGACCAGTTCCAGTTGTTGTGACAACTGTACGTCTGGTTGGAGCGGCTAGGTATTTAAACCTTAGGACACACAGTCCCGGACACCCAGTCCTGAACACGCAGCTCAGGACACCAAGTCCTCACCGTATTCTCCTTGAGCTAAGGTCACATAGTCCTCGCCCAATCACTCTGGTAAGTCTTCAAGGTATACTCCCAAACCTTCACAGACTTCGTTCACTGGCAATCCACAATGTCTCTTGGATGCTCAGAACACGACGCCTAACCGTCTGGAGGATGCACAGTCCTCAAGTGTAATAAGTCTTTAGGTCACACAGACAAGAAGACTTAAGTGATGCCCAATTTTCTCTGGCTCTGGGGGTTAGGGCTTTATCCTCGCAAGAAATTCTCTCTCAAAGGCTTCGAGGTGGGTTGCTCTCAAACGACAAAAGCCGTACTCTCAATCTGAGCAGCCAACCGTTTATGGTTGTAGGGGGTGGGCTATTTATAGCCACTTGGCAACCCGACCTGATTTGTCCGAAATGACCCTGGGTCACTAAGGAACTGACACGTGTCTTAACGGTCAGATTTCAAACTCTCATGGCAACTTTACTTGGGCTACAAGCAAAGCTGACTTGTCCGGCTCTGGACAAGATTCGCTCTCATTGTCTTCACTCGAGGACATAGGTTTTTGGTTTAGGCATCACTTCAGTCATTCTGACTGGTTCTCCTGGACCCCACTTAACAGTACGGTGGTTCCTATGACTCAACACAAAAGAAAAAGAACTACGAAAGATCTAAGTCTTTGAGCTCCATAGGCTTCATATCGTGTCTTCTTTTGTCATAGTCTTCAATGTGAATATCTTCATATACCACCTTTGACTTCAATGTCTTCATACATTTTTAGGGGTCATCTCTGGTAGTAAAACCAAATCAATGAGGGACTTCTACCTGTGTTATCCTGCAATTCTCACACACACATTAGTCCCTCAACTAGGTTTGTCGTCAATACTCCAAAACCAACTAGGGGTGGCACTAGATGCACTTACATGGATGCAAGGCCCGCATCATCTACAACACCTCCACCTTCTTCACCGACAAAGGAGATATAATCACATGGGTATGGGCACTCCCCTTGGCAACTGCCAAGCTTGGGGGAGGTGCCCCGATATCGTATCACCATCACAACTCCTATCTTTATCATTTTTCTTAGTTCGATCCTATTAGTAGTATCTTGATCTAGTAGAATAAAGTTTATGGCATGATCTAGTTTTGAGTTTTGCTTTTTGGTCTCTCTTTGTAATCGAGTCTATGAGCTATATATAATAAAGATTAGTGTTGAGTCAAGGGCTTGATTATTTTGCCATGATCTTGGGTGAATAAAAGAAAAGAGAAAAAGAATAAAAAGAAAAAAAAAGTTCATATTGATCTTATTGAGAGTAATGACTTCACATAGAAAGAGTATGATGATTAAAAGTTGTTGGGAGTTGGCAGACATAGCTTTGGTCATTGTTGCAATTAATAGGAAGTAATAAGGAAAGAGAGGTTTTCATATATAGATATATTATCATTGACATCTTTTATGATTGGGAGCACTCATTAAAATATGACATGCTAAAGGGTTGACGTTGGACAAGGAAGACAATGTAATGAGTTATGTCTTTCTTATATCCGAGATAAAGTATGTTGTCATGGATCCTCTAACTTGTTGAGCTTGCCTTTCCCCCTCATGCTAGCCAAATTCTCAACACCAAGTAGAAATACTACTTGTGCTTCCAAATACCCTTAAACCAGTTTTGCCATGAGAGTCCACCATATCTACCTATGGATTGAGTAAGATCCTTCAAGTAAGTTGTTATCGGTGCAAAGCAATAAAAATTGCTCTAAATATGTATGATTGATTGGTGTGGGAGAAATAAGCTTTATACGATCTTGTGATGTGGAAGTAATAAAAGCGACAGACTGCATAATAAAGGTTCATATCACAAGGGGCAATATAAAGTGACATTCTTTCGCATTGAGATTTTGTGCATCCAACTATAAAAGCGCATGACAACCTCTGCTTCCCTCTGCGAAGGGCCTATATTTTATTATTATCTTCTACCTTATGCAAGAGTTATGGTGATCTTCACATTTTCCTTTTTCATTTTATCCTTTGGCAAGCTCAGCATGTTGGAAAGAACATGATATATATATCTAATCGGATGTAGGGGAGCATGAACCAATATTGTTGACATTACCCTTGAGGTAAAAGGTTGTGGGGCAAAACTATAAGCCCCTATCTTTCTCTGTGTCCGATTAAAACTTCATAACCACAAGTATTGCGTGAGTGTTAGCAATTATGAAGGACTAAATGATAGTTGAGTATGTGGACTTGCTTTTTAACTCTGACATAGACTCTTTCCGATGTTATGATACAATTGCTTCAATGACTGAGATTATAGTTTGTCGGAGCCCAATAAGGTTTATGATTTATACTCTTGCATTGTGAATAGATCATCACTTGAACATAAGTAATCATATGACAAAATCTATATATGTTGCTGTTATGAGAACAATCATGATGTCTTCATGTTCATATTTTATTTTTATCACCGCCTCTACCTCTAAACATGAGGACATATTTATTGTTATTGGCTTTTTGCTTGAGGACAAGCGAGGTCTAAGCTTGGGGGAGTTGATACGTCCATTTTGCATCATGCTTTTATATTGATATTTATTGCATTATGGGCTGTTATTTCACTTTATGTCACAATACTTATGGCTATTCTCTCTTATTTTACAAGGTTTACATTAAGAGGGAGAATGCCGGCAGCTGGAATTCTGGGCTGGAAAAGGAGCAAATATTAGAGACCTATTCCGCGCAACTCCAAAAGTCCTGAAACTCCACGAAATATCTTAAAATAAATAAAGAAAAATCCTCGCCAAAGATGAAGGCCAGGGGGACCACACCCTGCTCACGAGGGTGGGGGGCGCACCCCCCCCTCCTAGGGCGCGCCCCCTACCTCGTGGGCCCCCTGGTGGCTCTCCGACGTCCATCTTCTCCTATATGAAGTCTTTCGATGAGAAAAAATCAGAAGGAACTTTTCGGGACGAGACTCCGCCGCCACGAGGCGGAACCAATCTAGAGCTCCGGCAGAGCTGTTCTACCGGGGATACTTCCCTCTGGGAGGAGGAAATCATCACCATCGTCATCACCAATGATCCTCTCATCGGGAGAGGGCAATCTCCATCAACATCTTCACCAACACCATCTCATCTCCAAACCCTAGTTCATCTCTTGTATCAAATTCTTGTCTCAAAGTCCGGGATTGGTGCTAGTAGGTTGCTAGTAGTGTTGATTACTCCTTGTAGTTGATGCTAGTTGGTTTATTTGGTGGAAGATCATATGTTCAGATCCTATATGCATATTATTACCCCTCTGATTATGAACATGAATATGCTTCGTGAGTAATTACGTTTGTTCCTGAGGACAAGGGAGAAGTCTTGCTATTAGTAGTCATGTGAATTTGGTATTGGTTTGATATTTTGATAAGATGTATGTTGTCTAGCCTCTAGTGGTGTTATGTGAACGTCGACTACATAACACTTCACCATTATTTAGGCCTAGAGGAAGGCATTGGGAAGTAATAAGTAGATGATGGGTTCCTAGAGTGACAGAAGCTTAAACCCTAGTTTATGTGTTGCTTCATAAGAGGCTGATTTGAATCCATATGTTTCATGCTATGGTTAGGTTTACCTTAATACTTTTGTTGTAGTTGCGGATGCTTGCAATAGAGGTTAATCATAAGTGGGATGCTTGTTCAAGTAAGAACAGCACCCAAGCACCGGTCCACCCACATATCAAATTATCAAAGTATCGAACGTGAATCATATGAACGTGATGAAAACTAGCTTGACGATATTCCCATGTATCCTCGGGAGCGCTTTTCCTATTATAAGAGTTTGTTCCGGCTTGTCCTTTGCTACAAAAAGGATTGGGCCACCTTGCTGAACTTTATTTACTTTTGTTACTTGATGCTCGTTACAATTTATCTTATCACAAAACTATCTGTTACCACTTATTTCAGTACTTGCAGAGAATACCTTGCTGAAAACCGCTTACCATTTCCTTCCGCTCCTCGTTGGGTTCGACACTCTTACTTATCGAAATGACTACGATAGATCCCCTATACGTGTGGGTCATCGGTGGGCATAATCTCGATCCCACCACTAGTATTTAAGTCAACCAGCAGTGGCGGGTAGAAAAACTAGTCCACCACTAAAATTTACTGTCCAGTGGCGGGCAGAATTGTGGCCTACCACTGGCTCACTACTAGGAAAATGCTTATACGTAGAACTTTACCAATAGCGCCTATTTAGGCCCCCACGCTACTGGTAAGCGGCGCTTGGTACAAAACGCGCTACTAGTATAACTTAGCAGCAGCGTTGGTTTTGCTCGGACGCGCTACTGGTAAGTGTGCCACACCGGATCCCCAGCTCAAGATATATTAGCAGCGTGGGTTTGCTAGGCCACGCTAGCACTAGCAATGTAGTGGTAGCGCGGGTCACTACATTGGGCTATAACTAAGCCCAGGCCACCTCCTCTGTAGACAACGCCCAGAGAATAGCCTTTGCCACCGCTCAAAAAAAAGAAGCGAACAGCCTCTCTGTCTCCCACGAACCTCGCCGCCGCCACCAATGCCGGACGATTCCGGCTACTTCCGGCGACCCTCGCCGGAGCGAAGCCCACCCACGAGCTCTCCTCGCTACGGTGCTTCTTTCCCTCCGGCCAGATCCGCTCCTCGCGGCAGCAAGCGCTCGCGCGCGACCCCTCCCGGTGATTAGGGTTTCGGCTACCTCCAACTCCGGCGCGGTGAGCTCTCCTCTTCCCTCGACTCATGCCCTCGCCTCTCACCTTCTTCCTTCTCTCCCCGCCCCCTCACTTATTTCTTCAATTCGGTGCAGCAGCCACCCTCCTCCATGGACGAGGACGATCACCATGGCCCGCACATGGTCGAGCTCGCCGTCGTCTGCTCCGGTGTGGTGCTGGGCCAATAACCTCCACCTCCATGGCTCCTAGCTTGGGTAAGCACCCCCAATCCAGTTTGATAAGATTTTATGCCAAGCAGATGGCTATGGAGTAAAAAAATAAGAATATACTTAACGAGAACGTCGAGGATTTGATTGGTGTCTGATGATTAATTACTAGTGGTATTTATTGAGCAAGTTCTAGTAGGAATCTGAAGGAAGTTGTCTTTCTTGTTTTCTTGTTCTGTTTGGTTCATGGGTTCAGGAGTAGGAATAAAATGATTGCATTACCTCTTTGCCTGTTGTATAATGCCTGAATATATATGTGCCCGTCTTGAGAAGTAGAATATGAGGATTATTCATGTACTGAACTTGTCTGGTCGCGGGATGTGGGCAAACAAAACAGGGATACTTAGGATATCGTAACACCACCTTCCTCTCCCTCCATCGAGTTTGCACTTTAGCATATGCAACCTAACGGTGTATGACACACAACAGTGTCGGCCGGTGTTTAGCAAAGTGTTTCAGTTTCAGTTGTGCAAGTTGTAGCCTCTAATTCTGAAATTTCCTAAACCCAGGGGTTGGCCATCAAGTAACGGATATGCAGCTACATGACAGTTCCAAGGTTCTCATGCGCCCTGGTCTCCAGAACGACCATGTACAACAGTTACATAGTTCATCCATCGGTCGCAACTAGCTATCTGAATTGTGCTACCTACAGCTATTTGAAGCTTCCATGGCTCCTAGCTTGGGTAAGCACCCCCATCCCCATGGCCATCTGCTTGGCAGAAAATAGCATGCACTGTTATTTAAGTCATTGATGTAGTGGCTTGCATGCATCATCTTTTTAAGGAGACTCGCTGAGATTCAACTTTAGGACACTGCCATTCTTTGAAGTTGATACAAGTAATTGTTTCTATTTGGATGTACCTATATATGTGTGTGTAACTGTGTACATTGCCACCTATACTTTTACAAGTGTCTGCACTCTGCCTATTTTCCATGCATATTTTGCAGTCAAATTTGATTACATAATTAGCAAGTTGTGTTTGTGAACAGAGTTTAGGAAGAAACATTACCTTCATCAAACAATGGCCCTTCTGTTGATAATACAAGGTAATATGAATTTCTTTACAAAACTTCAGTCTTTTTTTAGTGCTTTCAGAAATGAACTTGCTACTTTGTTGTCTTGTAGTACTAATGGATCACAAGCAGCACAATACTTCACCACCAGCAATCCTAAACACTCGGATCCTTTCTCTGCCAAAGAGAATTTTATTCATGCCAAGGTGCTTGCGAGTTGTTCTTTTGCAATTGCTTCTCTGCACTTCTCCCATTATTAGCAAATAAGTATTGAGGACAAAGTTGTCTCCAGATATCCCGATGGGAAATTGATTGGGTAAATGATTCATGGTAGTTTATAACTCGAACATTTCTTAGGCTCAATACAGTTGTTGCCCGTCACAATTAGTTGCCAAATGGTACTTGTGCGATCCACTGGTCATTTTAAGCCCTTGCAAATATTTTTGTTCTTTATAGTTGCAACCTCAGAGTTCCAGAAAAATTGTCTATAGGTTGTATCCACATTGACAAAGTTGCTTCAAGTGCTTTTATTTAGTTTCCGTGGTCTACAAACTACATCAGGATTGACTTGTTATGTAAACTCACTTCATGCAGTTCATTTATACTACAGATGCTATATGTGAACTATCGAAGTTGACATCCATGATGCCCATGAAGCTAAGTGAGCATTATAATGCATGGACTAGAATTTGTATATGATGCCATGGCTACCATTGCCCATCGTGTTGCTCCAGGGGAAACTCTGATCCTCGGATCGGGCGGTGGCGACGTTCCGGTGTCGTATCCTTCCTAAAGGCACAGCCTTGGAGCCCACGGTTCGTCATATGCGGCTTCACTTCTTCGGATGATGCCCCCGGCGGCTCTTGTAGTGCTAGGGTGTGTGTTGCTGCGCTCAACGCCTATGTATCCTGCCTTGTGTGTGTGTGTGTGTGTGTGTGTGCGTGCGCGTGTGTGTGCGCGTGCGTGTGTGTGTGTGTGTTTGTGGTGAGTGAATGAGGTTGTACCGGGCACTGTGGATCTTTGCTTTATATATAAAGTGGGGCGAAAGCCTTTTTCGGCAAATAATAAAAAATCAGCAAAAAAAGACGCATCATAAAGAAAAACAGGCACCCCCCTCTTGCAGCTCCCCCAGTCGCCGGTTCCAGCTCCCCCCAGTCAGCGGTTGCAGCTCCCCGCGTCAAACAATGTTGGATGCAGCCCTCCGGCAATGCGTCGACCTTGTAGCACATCCAGAAGCTGGTTCCAACTAATTGGGGCACTGGTTCCAGCAAAAACGGAGATGCTCAACAAAATTGAATGGGGATGGTAGCAAAAACGAAAGAGGGTTGTAGCAAAATAGATGGGTGAATCCAGCAAAATAAAAACCTGGTTCCAGCAAACCCCTTGGTTTCAGAACAAACACACCGTCACCGTCGCCGATTGCAGCTTGGCCATCGGGAGAACGGACCTTGAGCCCTTGGCTGTTGTGGCCATGAAGAGGGCGTGCAACCAGCTGCCGGCGGAGAAGGAAACGAACGCGCCCATGGCTGCGGGCGGCCGGCGATCCACAAGGGATTCAAACGAGGTGCATCCAGCTGACGGCGGTCATGGACGGCGAGCGCGTTCGCTAGCTGCATGTGGATGGGCAGGAAGACGCGGCTACATAGGTACAGAAGATGAGTGTTGAAGGGATAACGAAGAGAAGTTGCTGGTCATGTGCGGTGCCCAGGCCCCCAACAGCCATACGTCTTTATCTCGTATGTACGATACGTGGTTGATCGAGGTGCTTCCATCAATGATAGATCGAACGACGCGCGCTCGGCTGACTGAATCTTCGACCTGTCCGCCGGTGGCAAACGTTTATCTATACATTATCTGCGTCGATGGACCCTCCGAGTCGAACTTACGTGCCCGTGCCGACAACGTAGTATCTAACCACACCAACTCGTCGATGGACTCTAGGACTGGGACCTAGGTACGTAGTAGTAGTTTTTTTTTCTTAACTTAAAAAAAGTAGTCTTTTTTCTTTGGTGTGTTAGAGACAGAATACATTACACCCGCAAAAAAAAAAAAGACAGAATACATTGACACGACCACGTGTCCGTTGCAACTAGTTATCCACGATCAAACAATCCAACTGCCATCGGAGCGTGAACCAATAGAGGGACTGTGGTATCCACAGCCCACCAGTGTTTAAATTCTGATGCTCGCATTTATTTCTGAATTTATTTCAGGATTTCAGGCGATGCGCATTCAGTAGGAGGAGATGTTTTCATCGACGACGAGGCGCCTACGGTGAGATAATATACCGGCTCAGTCTTTCAGAGGTGCTCATAGGGGTAGGGTGTGCATGTGTGCGTTCATAAGAGTGAGTGTATGTGCGTGTATATGAGCGCTTGTGTCTATACTGATGTTTAAAAAAAACTGCTACCGCGGTGAAGATGTACACCTCGTCACATTTTTTTGCTACCGCGGTGAAGATGTACACCTCGTCACATTTTTTTGGTTTACCAATAGTCACCTCGTATCAATGTGCGGTAACCGAGACAGGTTCATAACGTATTTGTCTTCTTCTTCAAAAAAAAAACACCCATAGGCTATCTCTCAAAACTTACCCCTCTAGACCAAATTTGCTTTGAAAAGAGAAACTCTCAACAAACTTGACTCTCTCTCTATCTCTCTCTATCTGGGACTCGGGCCACCCACTGACACCCATTAGTCTGACCAAGCACTTTGCAACATGAGCCTTGTTGCAAACCTATATGACCAACATGTTGCAATGGCACGTCACAATTCGACGGGAGCTCAACAAAGCTCGTGTTGATAAGGCCAGAGCGCAACAAGCTGGATCATGAAAAGAGTTGCGCCCGCGCAAACAATATTTTTGGCAGACAGATGCGCAAGAAAGCTCGTGCTAAAGACCTCAATATTGCAAACGACATGTGGAGATCGAGCGGTTGTCGCACGCCATCCCACAACTGACGCGGGTGATGATCTGATCTAGTCTTTACCCGGCCGACAAGTAGGGTCCATCTAATTTTGTTTCTACAACTTTATAAGGCTAGTCATAATGGGGGTAACTTAAGTAGTAACTTAACACATCCCAAGACAATTTTGCTTATGTGGCAAGTATTTAATGCGAAAAAAGATGCTTGTGGTCATAATATGTTACTGTAACATAGCGCTTCCCGAGGCAAAATGAGTCTATGAGCTAATAAATGAAACCATCTATGACACTATTAATATGTTACTTTGCACTATGAATATAGTAACTTAGACTAGTGTCATGCATATGACACTAGTCTAAATTACTCCCCACTATGACCAGCCTAAGGCTAGTAAGAGTGAGAGTAGCTAGTAACATAGCGCACTTCAACAAAATTTTGCTTATGTGGCATATAGTTAGCGAGAAGTGGTAACATAATATGTTACTATAACATAACGCTTCCCAAAACAAAATGAGTCTACAAGCTAATAAATGAAGTCCTCTATGACACTCCTGCTATGTTACTCTGCACTATGAAGGTACTCCCTCCGTTTATTTTTAGTTTGCATATAAAATTTGGTCAAAGTCATGATTAACTTTGACTAAGTTTATAAAAAAATATATTAAGATTCACAATATGAAATCAATATGGTTAGATGCATCATGAAATTAATTTTCATACCGTATAGCTTTAGTATAGTAGATGTTTATATTTTTTCCTACAAAGTTGGTCAAACTTTACAAAGTTTGACTTTGACCAAATTTTATATGCAGACTAAAAAGAAACGAAAGGAGTAGTAACTTAGACAAGTGTCAAATGCATGACACTAGTATAAGTTACTCCCCACTATGACCAGCCTAATGCTAACTAGCGCATGCTCAATTATATCTATGTGAGCGGCCGCATGCGCCGTTGGATGCGTTGATCGCTCACTTGCTCTAAGTAGGAAGACTGTGGGGGAAGGGAGGCAGGTGTGCGAGCGGTGGGCTACTCTCCCCGATTTATCCTCCACCTTCGCTGATGGAGTCGAACCTACGTGCCGATAAGGCCTTCCACCATGTAGGCCAAAAGTGGTGCCATATTCATTTTTAATTCATTTGGCATCGGTGCTCTCCATTGCCCAGCTGGTGCCTTAAGAAAAATTATGGGAACCGGAGCAACTAGATGCTCCGATACCAAATTCAGTGAGGCAATAGAAAATCCATATCTTGCATGCAGACTAGATGGAATGGGTTCTGTGTGAGAGGAAGACTAGTACTTCGATCAATTATTCTGCTAGATGTGGGCCAGTCTTTCACCGGTGCCAAATTGTCTACGTTGTGAGAGGGGTGCCAAAAGCTTTTCATCTGACATTGATGTATATGTGGCACACTTGTCAGAATTTTGGCACCGGATACATAGTGGAGGGCCTAAGGTATCCAACTAGCTACTTCAATTAACTTTCTTGTTAAGGGCATATACAACGACGACCCGTAAATTTCCTTCCGCATTCCATGGACAGGGATGCGGGAGACCGCGATTGAACGCTGCCCGCATACATCTGACCTTTTTTGTTAAGTTGGCATGTTCAAATATCCGCATACATAGAGTCCAGACGTTTAAACAGCCGCATAATACATAGAGTATGTATGTTCAAATAGCGCATGCAGCACTAGTTCAAATTTTAAAAATTTCAAACATTACATTCCAACATTGTTGTCCCTCCTGGCGATTGTCGTATGGAACGTCATATTTTGTGCTGCGGCCGCTGGTGCGCCTCCTGGTGATTGCTTTCTTCCTTCATTTCCATGTTCTCACATGATTTCTTTCCTTTTAGGCCATTTTCTATGAAAACACATCAAAGATATTATTTATGAAAATCTTTGCATTCATTAGTCATTAGTAGCAATATCAAAGCGAATATCTCTGTTTAAATGAAATATCTTGGTCTAAACTAAGGGTGAATGAGTGTAAAAATATCACTCATCACCCGCTCCGCCTCCACGAGCTCGGAGTGCTGGCGCCGGAGGTCCACCATATACGCCTCGGCGGTGGCCTCCGCCCCGAGGTGTCACCTTGCCTCTCGGTTCTCCCAAGCCATCACCGCACTCACCGCACCCCCGCGCTGGCGGGACGAGGTGGACTGGCGCCGTCTCAAATGGGAAGTTGCGCCTCACGGCGAAGCCGTGGAACCGGACTTGCCACCGATCGTATTCCATCACCACGAGCTCCGTTGTGTGGAACGACCCGACCCACTTCCTCGTGTGGGTCTCCCGGTCGGTGATCTCCGCCACCCATGTCCCCCACGTGCGCTGCCAGACGCCAATGTATGTCCTCTGCGAGTAGGCGAACCAGGCGGGGTAGGGGGGTCGGGCATATGGCGGCGGCTCGAGGATGCGCCGCTAGACGATGAACCGGGGGTGTGGCGGCGCAGATCCGCGCTGCGGATTGGCATCGGGGTCCAGCCACTTCGTCCAGCCATTGCGGAGGG
>NC_041390.1:612601341-612604020 GCF_002162155.2 Triticum dicoccoides
GGGGGAGGCGTCGACAACGGGACGGGGGGGGGGAGGGGAGGAGAGGTATAGGAGGGGAAGAGAGAGTGGGATTCTTTTACTCAGCCGCCGAACGATGGAGTAAATATAGAGAGAACCGCGGCGGCTGAGGATGATTTTTACTTCTCTAAGACCGATTTGGGATCGACTAGGTGCCGGTTAGAGGAGCAAAACCTTACTCCTTTAACCGATTATTGAGAATCGGTTAGAAATGCCCTGAGGTATATAGTATATAGGATTTGGATATCACGGTGCGCTATTGCCGTTGCACAATATCTACATTGGAAAATTGTAGAAAACAGAGTACTTATCCTCATTTATTTGCTTATAATCGAGTTCAATTTGTGTACACATTATAATTTTCACAAACATGCACGATGACGTGGCACGATGACAGGGACATGGCCCCTGTGCTGCAGGCAAATCACCGTCTCGTACAAACTTGTCCTCATGTCAGTGAACTCCAAGCCCAGATCCCCGAGCTTCTGATTCGAGAACCTGTACTCCCTCGCCATCGGCTTGCCGTCGTCTTCGCGCTTGGCGGTGACGGGGTACTGCGGGTAGAGGTCCTTGAGGAGTCGGACGAAGTGGGCGCGGTGCAGCACGGCACTGACGCAGATGTAGCGATGGCCGCGCGCGTCAGGGTGCTCGTAGACAAGGGTGTGCGCGCGGGCGACGTCTCGGACATCGATGTAGGCGGTGACGACGTTCTGGTAGGCCGGCTTGGCGCCTGTGAGGTAGCGGGCGACGTGGTCACTGCTGAAGTTGAGCGTTTGCTGTAGGGCAGGACCGATGGTCGTCGCCGGCACCACCACCGCCAGCTCCAGCCCCCTCTTGGTCGCCGCCTCCTTCGCGACGACCTCCGCCATCATCTTAGCGCAGCAGTACAGATTCTACGCACGACAAGAGGATCCATCGGTGCGCTTAGTTCACTGCCAACTTGGGAAGAAAGATGTGGGGCAGATAGAATTGAGCTTAGTCACACGTACGCCGGTTTGTTTGCAGTAGTCGTAGTCGCTCCAGCACGACTCGTCGACGACGATGTCGGGGCTCCGATTGGGGTCCATGTGCACGGCGCCGTAGGAGGAAGTGAACACCAAGCGCCGCACACCAGCGTCCGCCGCCGCGTTGACCACAGTCCTCGTCCCCTCTACGGCCTCCGGCACGAGCTCCTGCAAGCAAGCAGCACGGGCGAGTGAGTGCTTCATGTCCATGTCCATGTTAGGCGGCGCGCGTCATGAGGTTTCAGAGGGGCAGAGGAGAGAGTGAACCGACGGGGTCGTTGGAGACCGGGGAGGCGACGTGGAACACGCCGCGGCAGCCCCGGAACGCAGCGCGGAGGCTGTCGCCGTGCATGACGTCGGCACGGCAAAGCGTGAGCCTCTCGCCGGCGCCATCCAGCGCCAGCAAGTGCACGTTCTTGCGGCCAGCTTCACGAGCAAATTGAACCAATCAGTCAAGCGAAGGGACGGAAATGAGAGAGCTGGATGGACCGATGCTTGCGCTTACCGGGATCTCTGGCGGTTCCCCGGACATGGTAGCCACGGAGGAGGAGCTCCTTGACCACCCACGAGCCGATGAAGCTCCCCGCCCCCGTCACGCAAACCAGGTGCTCCTCGTCGCCATTGCCGCCGGCCTTGGAGCTGGACTGCATGGTGATGGTCGACGGGTGCTGTTTGCAGAGTCTGGAGTGTGCTAGAACGAGATAACAATAACAAATTAGGATGAGACGTGAGCCAGTGCGTATCTCGACTAATTTAGCTTTTGCACGCATCAAACTGAACAGGAGCACGGACACGCGGACGTGATTCACGTTCAGCCCAACATGATCGTCAAGCTGAAATCTTAACTAATTGGTCATGCATGATGTCATGGAGGACCGGCTGGCTGGACGAGAGCTCGCCGAGTACGACTTTGGCTCGCCGACTACGCGTCCGCGTGTATTGTGGACTGGATGCCTCGACCAAGCACTTCCGGTTTAGCTCGCCAGCTTGGAGTATATGGTCGGTGATGGACTCGGAACCAGCCTGTTCAAATAGAGATGTGGTGACGGCGGTGGCATCATTGTGGTGGACTTGTGTCCTCGGGCTTTGGCATTGCGATGGCGTCTGCTTCAGCGTCAACGTGGAGCTTGCGAGGTAGTCCAAGAACGAATGCAAATTGTGATCTGCATCGACGACATCTGAAAGACCGAACGTATGCTGGGTTCGTGGTTGATGGATGGCAGGTACGGTCTCCTCCTTCGGCGTCTTAGTCGTGGTGGGGTGCCAGACTTGGAGTTTGCGATGGCGTGTCCGGGGCGTTGCCTCGGTTTGATTCGTTCAATGTCAATGGCTTCACCTTTGGTGAGATATCTTGGAGGTCCGCAAAGTTGCATATCAGCGATGAAGCCGCGTCGAGTTCGGATGAGGAGGTGATCCGTCGTTTTTTTGGTGGCTACTGTGTTGATGTCGAAGATAGGTGACAGATATGCTGTGGTGGTACCGTAAACCACCTAGCAACGACTACAAGCAATGAAACGAGTTGAAGACGCGACACCGTAATTACCTCTTCTTCACCAATGGCAGGTAAAAAAATAAATAAATCCATATTCAAGTCACATGTAGAGTAACAAAAGAAGACAAAGCCAAATGTGTATATTATCTTTTATGCCTTTTATCT